>NW_028145943.1:1112500-1150000 GCF_977016875.1 Pavona decussata
TCCCCATCCCTGCCATATTAAAACAAAGTACATACAACTATGTAACAGCGCATTGCAGCTGTACAACGTGAACTTGTACTATTTAAAATATATTTATTTAATTTGAGAGATGCATTGACTTTTTTTCCCACATATTAAAGAATTTCTAGAAAGCACTGTCTAATAAGTGGCATATTGTAAAATAAGGACTGGACTGGACTGGACTGGACTGAACTGGATTTGTAAGAACATGGATTTGTTTTTGTTTTGTTGTCTTTTGCTTAACGTTTTTCTTACCAGTCCATGTTTTACAAAACCATATTTTACAGATGCAGTCCATATTTTAAAAATTTTTCTTTAAAATCCACTTTTTAAAAAAAACATTTTTTTACAAATTCAGTCCATATTTTACAAATCCATCTTTACAATCCACGGCCCTTCGAATTCTGCCTTACCACCACGGATTGATATTTTCTAAGTCTCTCTAATAAGATGCATTTTTCCACTCGACAATTTACAGTGTCGACTCGTCCCTCTCGACAATGCTTGTGTTCACTCTTATGACTCGACAACCGATTGCTATGGCCCTTCTTCCTTCAAAACAAGGAATGATTTTTTCTAAGTCCCCTAATGAGATGCATTTTTCCACTCGACAATTTACAGTGTCGACTCGTCTCTCTCGACAATGTTTGTGTCCACTCGTATGACTCGACAACCGATTGCTATGGCCCTTCTTCCTTCAAAACAAGGAATGATTTTTTTTAAGTCCCCTAATGAGATGCATTTTTCCACTCGACAATTTTCTTTGTCGACTCGACAATGCTTGTGTTCACTAGGGCCGGCTTCTGAGTTTCATACAAGGGACAACCCTCTTAAACACGAATCAGTGGCAATAGAAAAACATTTTCAAGGCTACACAGGACACATAAATTTAGATTTTTGAGTACATGTACCCTATTCTTGAATTTTTAGATATAATACAGGCCGATGTTTCACTTGTTGCCTAAAGCGCCAGCAATGAGTAAAATGTCCGCGACTATAATTTGTTAAGACATCGGTTAAGTTGTTCATTATTCCACATCATGTAGCTTTTTTTCTACTACTCAGCTATATACTAATGAAGCCAGGGATACGGGAACTTATACAGCGTTGCGCCGGTCATTTTTTGCGTGCTGTCCGGTGTCATTGTCAAAATAATGTAGTAGTGGAATTATAATTGTAATTAATCTGTACAAAGTAAGGTTCTGCCTTTTGTATTCGTGGACAACTGGGAGAATGACACAGAAAAAAAATGGACAGCTGTCAACCCAGAATGCTCTGGCGTGGAGAGCAGCCTAACTGAGTGAGTATGCCCTGCTCACCTATTAGTTATCTCTTACGTCATCCCCTGTTTTTTACAACTTAGTCTACAGAACAGGCGTTTTATATATTTATTTACTTTGTTTTTTGTTGCATTTTGCAGGCTAGCGGAGACGAACGCGAGGCAAGCACGGACCGCAAGTCAAGCGCGACGGGAAGGGTGTGTCTCGCGCTCCGCGCCTTCCTCCGCTCGCCTGAAAAATGCAAAAAATAATTATAAATAAATAGATAACGCTTGTTCCCTAGGCTAGTACCAAGTAATCTATAATAGACTCTTCTCCAAAATGGCGGCAACATATTTGAATGAGTTAAAATTGAACTGAATGAAAAACTGATACCAGCGCTGTAAACAGCACCTTTACTTTAGTAACCATGGTCTCAGTATATTAGGCGTTATATCAGATTAGGAAATGTGAGATGAAATTTAACAAATTTACAGACGTTTGTGTGACTGGGGGTATACGTCATACCTCCAGTCATACAAACGTCTTTAAATTTTTCATTTTCAACTTACATTTCCTAAGCTGATATTACACCTGATATGCTGAAACTTTGCAGGGTTCTAAAGTAAAAGTGCTCTTTCTAGTGCTGGTATACGTTTTAATTTTAACTTATTTGAATTTTCGGCCACTAGTTTGGAGAAGGTTCTATGACAGACCCCTTCAGAGCAAACCAAACAGACTGCGTCGTCGGTACAACTCAGTCAGAAGAAATGTGATAATAAAAAATAGATAAATAAAAACGAAAGAAATCTTGATCTGCGAAGACTGAAGGGATCCTCAGAATAATTGCAGCTGTCTAAGTGGAAATGAGAAAGCGAAGATACAGTGGCGAGACCGGGAGAACATTCATCACAATTCTAAACTTTAAATATTTCAAGAGTCAGTCGGTTAATTTCGGTTAACGGGAACCACAGTATATTGTTTGTTTGCCCTAAGAGGTTGTTTCGTAGAATACTTCAATATCAGTGGGAGTGAACTTATAGCTTCCTGCATAAAATGTACAGGAATAACCAGATGAAGAATACCCTGGAGGGAGGGGGTAAGTGTTGCCACAATAGGTGTTAGAATTTCGGTTGCTCCCTGCGTTGTTTGATATGTAGATGTCGTGTCCGGCACCAAACGTTAATCCATAACTAGCCCTGACTTGATCTGCAGCTTAACAGGAGCGTAGCCATTGATGTTATACAGTGAGAAAATAAATGATTTACTGGATGATGCATAACCGCCAGAACCTGGGAAAGGAAAACAAACACAGTTGGCTTACCATTAATGTGAAAATATATCTATAAAAATAGATAAGGGTTAGTTTCTAAAGAAAATGTGGTGTTGGGTCGGTGGGGGAGTGGAAACGACTATTTGGTTTTATCATCTAAGGTAATTCTGCCACCGTACAGAGATTCTAGAGGTCTGGAATCTATTTACAGTGGTTCAAAAACTCATGAATAATTCATAAGCCCATTGACTTATAAAATGGTCGATAAAACATCACGTGCAGTGGTTTTGAAACCCGATAAACCACTCCTCATTAGTATGCGGTGTTTAATGTTTTTCTCGCATGCTAATTTCCAACGTTCACAAAAACATCATTGTTATGAACTCTCTTGACATACGCTTTTCCAGGAATGTTTTTGAAGCCGTTCAAAAAACTCGCAGCACGTGTTTTATCGGGTCTAAAACCACTTGGCTACTCCACGTGGTATAAAATCCAGTAAAACACAGCTGTTCGTGAGTTAAAACATTACATAAATCACCCGAGTAGGCCCGGTTCATATGTCGAACTTTACATGAGCCGAACCTAATCATTTGGTTCGGCGCAACCCGCCGTTATATTCGACTGCGCCAGTCGAATAGAACGGCAAAAGTTCGACTTCGATTCAGGCGTCAAACTTTTACATGTGCCGAACCAAACGCATACGTTACGTATAAATTATATAAATTATATCATCCCAGAGGTCTGTGCACTTCATCTGCATGTGCAAAGGACTTCATTCTGAACAAGATGGCGGGAAAAGAGGAATGCGCTTCTTCTTCTTGTTTCGAAACAACTAAATATACTTGTGTGAGATGCGAAAGATTAAAAAAAAATCTATTCTTGATGTGCACACGCACCTCAAACCGACAGAAACTTTCCAATACGGGCTATATCAAAGGCGAAGCCTCAAGACTTCTCAGAACAAAATCTTCAAAAACAACATTTGAAGAAAACATCACTCATTCAAACAGAGATTACGCTACGGAGGTTACCTCGACAACCTTATAGATAAAACTCTTTCAGAAGTCAACTTCCGCGAAAGAATGTCGGCACTACAAAACAAACAAAAAAAGCGCAAAAACATTTTGCCGTTTGTTACGGAATATCGCCCTTCTGTGCCTAACCTAAAACAATTCAGGTGAGTAAATGGCACTTGATAGAAAATCAGCCTCTGTTAGGAGAGATCTGCAAAGACCTTTCCCTACTTTCGCACAGAAAAGGGAGATCTTTGAAATACGCAAATTAGCAAATTAGCTTTGGAGGTCATATTCTTCCTATCTCGACCAATAGGAGCCGTGTTTGGACTGTCTTCATTATTTTGCTCTTCCATGTCAGAATTCATTTTTCCCGCCATTTTGAATCTTGTTGAGTAAAAACAAAAGGCCGCTGACCACGAAAATCTATTTTCTCACTTAAGCTTCAATTAAGTTCGACTTCGGTTAGGTTCGACGTCTGAATCAACTGCCGAACTTAATTAGTTGGGTCGACCTTAATAGGTATTAGGTTCGGCTTATGTAAAGTTCGACGTTTGAACCGGGCCTTAGTTTATAAAGACAAATTTATATGTTTAGATAATTTTATAATACATATTGACATGATTTCATTTCATATTAGCCTTATTATATAATGTCATCCTCCAACACAAAATAAATTCATAATTACTTAATTGCATAATAATACGTAACTGTTGTGTTATCTTATTGAGGATTAATCACGGAAAATTACAAAAAAAAATTAGTTCAGAGATTGCGAATTACAAATAATCACCAATTTTGCAAAGATAATAGTCAAATAAAGCAAAAACAACATAAAAAGACCAGAAAAAACGACAACAAAATAAATCATTCTATTTTTTAAATTTGATGTCGTTGGTTCACTCGGTCTGCGATCCTTAGAACGTTTCTGGAAGACAAAGGAAACAAATGTTGTACCGTCAAGTGGTCACGGCTGAAATGTTGATTTAAGATGTAATCCAGATAAGGAAAACAAAATCACTCCAAGCTTCGTTCTATGTACTTCTTGTCTATAAATCTTTTTTTCTTTGATGCCACTGGATAAAAAAATAAAATCGCACCACGAGCCTAGTGGTCTACACAGCCGGAGATTAACCCAGTTTCTGTGGCAGGAACAACTGGAAGTATTGCTACTCCCCCCTGGATGAGCGGCTAGTCCATCGTACAGTTATCCCCAGCAGTTTGTCGCAATTACCCATTTATAGAATTGGGTGAAGAGAGATAATGATGAGACCAACCCAACTTCAAACCACCGACCGTGCGATCCGTGCGACCTGGTAACTACTACACCATCGCGCCGCAACAGATTTCTCTGGACAACCTTTTTTTGCGACCATGATCGCGTCACACTATAAGTTGATAAAGAGCGTTGCGTATTCTTTCAGTTTTTCTAGAACTTTAAGTCCATTTTGTACCCTTTTCCTTTGTCAAATGTGATTAATTTCTTCTTTCTCAACACTTGTTCAGCATTGGTACAAACATCGTAGTTACCATTTTTCCATGATTAAGCGCCAACGCTTCAAAACAGCTAACTCTGAAGAGCCCGTCCTGGATTAAGCGCTCCCTTAAGCGCTCACTCCAAACACCTTAAAAGCCAAAATTCTAAAATATACGCGGAATGTGCTTATTGCAGGAGAAAAGTGTTAGGAGAAAAAATTGAGAAATGATTTTTAATTACTCTGAGTTTTTAGTATCTTTGAGCGCTTATTATTGAAAATGAACGTGATGCCGCCCTCCACAGCATTATAATGTTCACCCGTGCATGTACAGAAGTAGTGGAACACAGATCCAATTGGAAGCGCACACTTCAGCTAACCCCTAAACCTGTATAGTAGCTTCAATATTGACGTCTGGTTCAGTTCCCTAAAAGATACGTTACTAATCCCGACCGCTAGCTACTGACGATAACAAGACGTCACTTATGATTCTGCGCTGAGGCCTACACAAAAAGATCATTTACATCTTTTAATTTTACTCTAGTGCGCGCGTATTTTACATTCCGCCGCCTGTTGCTCAAAGAGGGATAAGTAACTCTATCCAGCAGATAAAATGAATTAGCCAAAGTACCGTTTATTTTCTGGAAGGTGATAATTGAATAATTTTGATAACTGAGCGTGAGAACAGTCTCTTCTGCTGCAGGAGAAAGCGAGTGACTCAGAATAACTCAAAGTATATTATGATTTCCCCGCTCGCAATGAAATCGTAAACGCGCGCTTGAATCACAGCCTGCAGGCTAGTCACGCTCTATTTTCATGGCGCATGTGCTTCACACCAATAACAAGTCTGAGTGATAACCAGTGAGGTTAACCCATGATTAAGCTACGTATACGACATAAGTGTTAAATTTTTCAGCTTGCTGCTCAGACGTCCTTTTATAAGCGAACAAAATAAGTTAAAAAGCACTGCAGTGCCGCGAAATACCGTAACTGCTTTGTTTGCAGCCGGCATAGCAATCGTTTTCTCTTCCCAGCGAGCTTGAGGAAACGAACTAAAAGCTTCCGGAAAGAAGACGGAAAAAAAGGAAAGAACACAACAACAACAATAAATAGTTAATAAAAAAAAAGAGAGGACAAAAACGAAGATACAAAACAAAGAAAAACTGGAGCAGATTTCGAATTAATAAATCTGATCATTCAATAATACGATAAACTTAGTGAAAATGGCGCTTCCATAATTTGATACCTACTAGACCAAGACACGTCAGTGTATCCACCAAATATGTAGCTGCCGACTTGTATTACAGAAACAGTGGGACCCTTTCCATCACATTTGCTGTGAAATGTAGATGCTGCCCATCCATCAGTCTTAGCGCGCCAACACTTCACAAACCTGCTATGGGATGAGCTCTTGAGGACTGGCGCTAAATAAGATGTCAACTTGACAAGGTACTTGCTGTCGAGGCTTCCGAGGATATTGGATGCACTAAGGACTATAGCTAAATAAAATGAAAAAGTCAGTAAGACATTGCCGTATGAAATGAGTATATAGAGATACATTCCATGGAGTAATTATTTCATTTCATAAATAAATGTGAGTTGTGAGAGTTTCTTTATTCTTTTTACTAACCAGGGAATACCGATGCCGATACCGATGTCCTCTCGTGGTTGTATAGTCAGGTGTATTGTGTCTATTTTATTGATCTTTGATTTAGGAATTTACTTTCCCCTCCCATGAAGAGCTCAGTACGATCGAACGGACATGTACAAGACATCGTTGTTCTGTAGGTCTGTGAACTTCCCCAACAACAAAGTTTGGTTTTAGTTGTAATATTTCAGAGATATGGAAATATAAGTAGATTTGTTTATTTAGAGAATGATGCAATATTTGCTTTTTGTGGGAACAGTTACTTCCGATTGGCTATCGAAGGCAGCTGATAAAACTTCTCATCCTTAATAAAATTAATTTAATTGTTCCAGGTTGTATTACTGTTCAGGTTTTTTCTATTTCTTCAGCACGTTAGCTGGGGAATCTGGAACATCTTTAAATAAGATATTTTAGAATATGATTTATTTTAAATCAACGGATGAAAATATCTGATTGCCGTATTTTAGCCAAGTCGCTCGTGCATGACACAGATTAGGGGGGTGTCTTTTGTTAAAATATCAGTGGCCAGATTTAAGGCCACTACCGGTCAGCTTTTTGCCTCGCTGATTTTGGATTATTTGAGATTTTTGCGTGATTGACAGGTGTGTTTAGTTAATCCGAACTCAGTTTGCTCACAAACGAGCAGAGATGAAAGTAATTGCCATGTTTTGACTGAGGAAGAATCAACGTATTCAGTTATACTTAAGAAAGATTCACAGCTATGAAAACGTCTGTGTAACGAGAAGCTGAAAAGTGTAAAATTCCGAGGGCTTGAGAAGTGAATTCCGAGCTTTAGGGCCTTAAGGTCTCCGGAAGAGAGTTCCATAAAAATGGGGCAGCTACCGAAAAAGCTTTGTCTCCAGTGGTCTTGGCAGATCTAATTGCCGGGCGAGCTAATAAATTACCAAAATTTGATCTTAAATTATAATTAGAATTGCCTTTGAATGATACAATATTACCATCACAGGTGTAATGTGCGAATAACGCGGTGTATTGGTCAGTAACCTGGCGGCAGCGTTTTGAACGCGTTGTAACCTATGAACGAGTATGGCAGGCAAACCATATAACACTGCATTACAGTAGTCGATTCTGCTTATAACAAAAGCTTGCACCAATGACTTTGCAGCTTCAAAAGGCAGATATTTTCTTATACGCAATATGTTATGTAGCGAAAAGAAAGCCGATTGACATGCTTTGTTTATATGGCTGCGAAACTGGAAATTAGAACCGAACCAGACACCCAAATTCCTAGCTTCACTGACTGATTTTACTTGCGTGTCACCAACCATAAGGCTGTCAGTTCTAACTTTGCTAAGTTGCTGGCGAGTTCCAATGAGCATGAATTCAGACTTATCTTCATTCAGCTTTAATTTATCAATAATCAGCCACGCCCTTACGGCCCTGATACATCTATCCATAGCACCTCTTGCTTCCGTCTCACCCATTGAAGTGTCTGGCTTGAACGACAAATAAAGCTGACTGTCGTCAGCGTACGCATGCGCATTAGGCAAATGGTTCTTCATAACCTGGAACAGCTTGCTTGCATAAGCAGAGAACAGAGGTGGTCCAGGGCATGACCCTTGAGGAACCCCAAATGACATATCAAATCTATAAGACAGTACACCATCAATCATAACACGTTGAGATCGAGCTGACAGGTAGGAGGCGACCCATTTGAGCGCATCTCCAGTAACACCAAACGATGTCTTGAGACGGCGTAAGAGGATGGTAAAATAGGATGATGAAAATATCCAGTGGACAGAGATGCATTCACCATATTTGTGATCACCGGAAGCAGAAGATCTAATGAATCACAGACCACATTACTTGGAAATGGGTCTAATACGCACGACTTTTTGGCAGAGGCTTTAATGAGCTCACATACATTTCGCTCACTAAGGTTGCTAAAAGAGCGCTGTACTTTGCCAGTGGTATCCGAGGCCTCCCCGTCCGGCGGGACAAGATTACGATCAGCAGAACTCAAGCAGATGGCATCAGTATCCTGACGAATGTGCTCTATCTTGCGCGCAAAGAATTTGCCGACATCATTCGCAAGCACAGTTTTGTCAAGATGGACAGGAAATCTCAAAACATCAGATGCGCCAAGCAGTTTTTTTGGCTGTGTGGAAAAGCTTTCTCTGATCAGTTCCATTATCCTCTATAAATTTGTAATAAAACTCTTCCAATGCCTTGTTCATGAGATTAGTAACCTTATTCCTCTTCCGCTTGAAGTCAGCAAAATCCACAGGCAGCCGCGTTCTTCTCCATTTTCTTTCAGCCTTCCGGCGTGAGCGCTTAGCATCATCAATTTCATTGCTATACCAAGGGACCATAGGCCTGCTAACCCTAGTACGAGTCCTAAGCGGAGCATGTTTATCTAGGAGAGCAGAAAGGGTACTGTTGTACGCGTTTACATACGCCTCTAATTCATTAGCAGAAGTTGGTTTTACTGCCGCGCACAGCGCGGTAGACTGCAAATCTCTTTTAAATTGCTCCATATTAATTGACTTTATTTTCCTGTAGCTGGAAGTCTTCACGGAAAGAATGGGTCTCGGCGGTGTGAGCCAACATAGGACAGCGGCATGATCAGAGATAAACTGATCTACTACAGGCGTGCGTGCAACCAGGCATTCAGATATGCGTGTTATAGTTAAATCAAGAGTGTGTCCATCGCGATGGGTGAGCTTATCAACATGTTGTTCCAGACCCAGGCCCTCGAGCAGCTCCAAAAATTTCCGTGCATCAGAGTCTTGAGGATCGTCTACGTGGATGTTGAAATCGCCTGTTATAAGCAATTTTTCCTTGCATAATTGTAGTGACTCAAAGTATTCAGGAAACTCGGGGAGAAACACACTAACAGGAACACGGTGCTCATCTGAGTAAGGCGGTCTATAGACAATCACAAGCCGTATGTTATGTGGGGAAGATCTTACAATCCACTCAGAGAATTCAAAAGAGTCCTGGTCACTTACCCCAGCATTAACCTTAGAAACATCAAGTGGGTCACGGTAGATGAGCTTAGTCCCCCCTCCGTGGCGATCAAGTCTTGGATGGTCCACAACGTAATAGCCATCAGGACATAGCTCAGCCTTAACAGCCAAGTCATTCGCTGTCAGCCAGTGTTCAGTAATGGCGACTAGATCGACTTTGCGATCAACTATAAAATCAAGAATCTGTGCTGTTTTACTTCTGACAGAACGAGCATTGAGGTTGCATAATAGTATCTGCTTGTGCAATCTTATACCCATTCTGGAAGGACGTATTTCAATCAAATTGCTAGTGTCCCTATCCGTCCGTAGTTCTTGATAAGCACGCTGCGATACAATTGTCGCTATTGGGTTTCCTGTGTTGGGAAGAGCCGTCGTGGTGCCACTCTGGAAACAATTGAACAGGAGCCAATGTCTAAAGATCTCACTGGGCCAGGATTAAGTTTGAAAACTAGATCTCCCACAAGAGGCACGTGGAATGAGGCGTTGGTGTTGGAATAATAAGCGCAAGGGCGCTTGTGTCTCTTGATGCGCGACAGTCTGTAGAGTGTTGGACGCGGCATTCCTTTGTAATGACAAGTGTACGCACATCTTGAATAGAATGAAGCAATCCGTGTACAGTGCAACAAAGGCAACTTCTCGGTTAATGAGACTCGCTTGTCCCATGTGCAAATTCTGGTCGAAGAGCTTTCCGAGATGAGTACTGATGCATCTTGACAAGTGAAGTTTTCCCTTGTTGTTTCGCTACGAGGGAACTCCAGTAGCTGCCAATGGGTCTTACACAACCAACCCGAACGTCCTTTGGATAGCGGAGGACAGTACAGGCGAATAACAGGACCCAAAACACAGAGATCGATTTAGCGTGACTGCCCCTCATTATGCAGTGTAGCATCTACTTGAAAACAGATTACTTAATTAACAAACTGTGTACAACTTAAACCGATCGTACAGCCACGTCTTGCTCTTAGGAATAACGGAGATTTGGCGAACATGGACGAAACCACACGAAAGCTTACGAGAGAGACATGGAGAGGGGAGAGAGAGAGCCACCGGAAATAAGAGAGCCACCGGAAATTTAAAGTGCTGGCGTGGCGACAAGTGTTCTCAAAATCTCCTGGTTATTTATCGGTGATAACATTTCAACCTCTAGGTAAGAATTACTGACCAAAGAATTTGAGAAGGATCCAATCCGAACCGAGAAGTAGCTAATAGCTAGCTGTTGTGATATAATTTATAGTAAGTCATTTTATATTAACACTAAGTAGTATCTTCAATAGTAACATACCCCTTCGAACTTCAGTGTAAGTTCCGGTCTCGATGTCAAACACTCCAGCACTTGTTGCTACACATATGTAATATCCTGTATCGCTCATTTGTAAGCCTCGAATGACTAAATCGCCATTGCTTTGCTGGCTCCGTCCAGCTGGCAGTTGACCTCCTTGTTTTTTCCAGCTGATGACTGGTTGTGGATCACCAGTAGCGCTGCAGTTCAACGTCAAAGTTTCGCCTGGAAATAAAGCAACCCTCGCGGGTGGCTTCACTGCAAATCGAAGTAGGGAAACAACAACTAGCAGTGTTTTCCTTTCATCACTCCCTAGAACGTTGGTTGCTGAACAGAAGTAAAAATCTGAATCACTTTTAAGAACATGTAATATTTGTAGCCTGTTGTTTTTATACCTCACTCTCTCCTGGGGTAACTGGCCAGATGATTTTCTCCAAGTGACAACTGGGGTAGGATGCCCAGTGACGTGACACGTTGGAAAAGTAAAGTTACTTCCTTCAATGGTGTGATGAGGTCCAGCATGAAGGGAGACACGAGGACGAACTGCAACAAATTAAATATTATTTAAAGTTAATACTGCACGAAGGGGTATCCATTTACAAACCTGCATGGATAAAGAGTGCACGTGACAACTAAGAGATAAGATGCCTAAGCAAACAACACGACACTGCAGAATTCAAGAAGCTAGTTAGGCTCCTACCACAAACCCTGCGGTATTCCAATGGGAGGAACGACGCTCTAATCGCCACACCACTTCGCCCCCAGTGTTTTCTTTAAATAAGGTTTAGTTTGTCTCTAGTTTAATATTTAAAACAGAAGCTGTGGCTATGATGATTGCAATGCACTCTACAATTGACAACTTGTTTCAACGGATGACATCAAACCTCGGTAATTTATACTTTGGAGGATTTCTGTTTTGACTTGCATAAGCACTCAATTTAACGTTCGAATTTTGTCTGTTTCCGACGTTACTGATTGCTAAAATTCGGGCTTAAATCTTTGGAGAACACAATACAAAACACCCTTAAATACACGATCCAAGTTTACTTACAAGAGAAAGGAAAAGGCTTTGTTGTCTTTATGACAAGAAAGATTCTACATTCACGCCAAGTCACTTCAGGAAAGCTGTTCGCTTATTTTTTTCAATGACATGTCATATTTCTTTCTTTCAATTTTGTGTGAAATTTCTTTCTTTTCTTGATCTCTGTATTTGTACTTGAATTGTGGAGCGAAGCATGTAACGTTTCCAGAAGCAAGTAGCTCGCTTAATAGAAAGTGAAATAGTGATTCATCCAGTAATATAAAAAAAAATACCTACCATTTACTACAAGCTGCACCATGGACTCTGCCTGCCCTAGGATGTTTGATGCTGAACATTTGTATACACCTGAGTCACTTCCAACCACCGTTTTTAAAAGTAAAGTCCCTCGTGAAACTGCTAACTGAGTTATATCTGACTGGCCGTCCCGTTTACTCCATGTTAAGGTAGGCTGAGGGTTGCCACTTACTGAACACTGAAACGAGGCTGTTCCTTTTTCGTTAACTGTCAACTTAGCGGGAGAAACAGCAATAACAGGAGCTGAAATCGATTCACCAGGCTCTCCTTTAGTTCCCGGAATACCTGCAGGCCCCGTGTCTCCTTTTTGTCCCATGGCTCCAGGTTCACCCTGTGGTCCCACAGGTCCCATGATGCCTTGTTTGCCACTCTTTCCAGATGATCCCATAATACCTTGATCTCCTTTGTTTCCAGTTCTCCCTTTCTGTCCCCTTCGTCCTCGGGTTCCTTTTTCTCCCCTCGGTCCAGGTCGACCAGGAGGGCCTGGTGGACCTGGCGAGCACGCCTCACCCTTTGATTGGCAGAGCTGCAGTCTTCCCTCTGACAACAGTTTGTTCATTTTCAGCATCGTGTCCTCTGTTCTTTTAGCTTCTGTTGTGTTCTTTGTTGAATAATCGTGGCGCCTGTTTCTCTCAAGTTTATTTGATTGGTGTCCTTCAACCAAAAAGGAAACGGTTTTGAAATACTGCTTGATCTCAGATATACTTTTTCATATATCATAAAAGTGGTGATCGGTAGACCAGTGTTACAAAACAAGTGCACCTCGATATTCACTTTGCTGATCTGGCTGACGCGCACGTGATCCTGGCCGGCCAGGCAGCTGCGCGTACATGGCGTTTTTAAAAACTGTACTCAGTTTTATATTTTTAATTGTTTCAATTATTTTTAAATATTTTTTAATTTTATATTTTTAATTGCGGGAATGGTGGTTATGGATAGTCGACGCTGTTCCAGGATCTGTATCTGACTGTAAGTTAAAAAGAAAACTGACACTAATACTTGAAAGTAGATTTTTTAGCGGAAAGAAGCAAAACTTGCGAGATCAGTGGGCTCTCACATCTCTTGTACCTTCTTCAAGCTGAGCAAGGTCTTCATCACCAGGGTAGTCCTTGCTTGGCCCACAAATAGTACTTTCACTGTTTACAGAATCACTGGCTAGGATCACGTGCGCGTCAGCCAGATCAGCAAAGTGAATATCGAGTTGCATTTATTTTGTAACACTGGCTTATTGATTTGAGCAGTTGCTGCTAAAACGACCACTCAAAACAACACGGCAGGGACAAAGTCATGTTTTTTCTCCACTGATTTTACTGATCGACTGCTTATTTAAGAAGGTAAAGGAGCTGTAAAGTTTTATTTGCCGCACTTTTGCCTGCGACATCGAAATGGTAGGCACATTTGTTTTACTTGTTTAGTTAACTTATTGACCGGAATAAATATATTTTCTAGAGCAGAATAGGAAAGAAATCTGGGATCGAAAACCATTCACTGGCTGTCTTCAGTCAGTCTGATTAGTTTTAGGGCCCAATATGTGATGTTTCGAAACATTCACAGGCTCCAGATGTCAAATGTTTGGGAATCGGTATTGTTCTCATAATTCGTGACGTGAATTGTGAGCCGCAAGTATCACACGCACATTCGATCCTCCCTGAGTAGGAAAAAGTTTGAATTAGAGCTTGAAACTTGGAACAAATAATGTTCTTATCTTCGTTTTTTGAAATATGAGATTTAACTTAGCTTAAGCTTCGAGAAAATTACACGCCAGAGACACTTATTTTAATAAAAAAGAGTTAGTTTCAAGGCCGTGGCGTACACAAACTTGCATGCTTTGGAAAGCAGCCAGCGAGTTTGGAATGTTTATTGTATTAATCTTCTTGTGAGATGATTGGTCTAGGTTTGTGTAAAGTTTCAAGTTTATTGGGTTATTTCACACCGTGAACGGGGCTTCGTCCTTTGACCTAAATCTTCGCGGTTTTTATCGGCCTGTGACCGCACCTAGGCTGTGTTTCTAAAAATAAAATACCTTGGAACTTTAAAATATGATTTTCTAAAATAGTTAATCCAAGGGTATCTTCAGACGAAATATCAGATATTCGACCAAGTGGTCGCTGAAATGCAGTTCTCGATTCTTTCAGGCAGCCGCTCTTAAGAGCATATGGAACACAAACTAACAAGCATTTATCTCTGGTGGCCGCTCAATAACGAAATAAATCAATTGCAGAACCATGATAGGACTACACAAAAGGTGGCAATGACCCTTTTTAAAATCAATCGAAGGGCCCTATCTGTTCCTCTCTCGAGGTAGGTGGACTATAGGACCCTGTTTGCTTCTGGTCGCGTGTCTGCGCACAACAAACGTCTCCCTAGTCGAGGTATACTCGCTCTCGATTATTTTGTTCGCAAGAGCAGAACAGAGATTCAGGGACACCCAACAGATCATTTCGGTAAATTATCTGTTCGGAAGGCTCTTAATCCCCTACAATTTTCTAAATGGAATTTTAACCTTGAATGTTCGTGATATGGCAAATTCTAGGTCTAGTGTTTTCGAATTGATAAAAATGTCGTTTCGGTTAACGAAAAAAAGGTGAGCTAAGACTTTCAGAAAGGAAATAAGACCTAAGGTTTTCGGGAAATGGACAAAGATGCCCTAGTAATTTCGAAAAGACTCAAGTTCCATAGAATGACCGAACAGATAAAAATATTATAGCGCGGCCTAAAACTGGCACCTACAGAGCTTTAAACGCACTCCAGATAGCCTAAAGTAGCGTTTCAAAGAATCAGAGAGAAAACTATCGTTGGGTGCCCCTGGAGATTTTTAAGCGCGAACGAAAGCAAGAGAAATGCCAGAGATTTGGCGTTGTTTCATGCATGCGGTCTGCAAAAAATCACATATTTAAGTAGAATCAGTAGTAAAGCAGAGGTTGATAGTGTAATAATTCTAAAACCTAAATCAAATTAATTTATCTACAGAGGGACTGTTTCATGAAATTCTACCAGAAATGTTACCTATTCAAGCTTAAACTGCTGTAATAAGTACATTTTGCTCTTCAAATGAAATTTAGTTCATACACAATACTTTCAGTAACAGCACTAGCAATTAATCACTCACACGAAAATACCAATACAAATTTCTGCTTATTTAATTCTCGAAGCACAATAAAAATAAATATTTAATTTGTCACCGAATTTCTGCGCTCTGAGCTCAATGTTTTTTTCATAAAAAATAAAAATTAATAACATAAAAATACCTTTGAATTATTTTCATATGCGGCTTGCGAGCCGTGCTTTGGTCCATTGGTATTTCTGAACAATTACAATTTAGTCAAATGCGTCGCCTGCTCACATTTTATTGCCAAAAATAGTATGATGTGAGTAGTATATAAGTAGATAAGTTTTGTATTATACCTGGTTTAAATGTTGTACTGTAAATAATATAAGTATTGTTTTTGTTTACTGAATTGTAAAATAAAAAAAAAAAAGAAAGAAAGAAAGAAATGATCTTGAAGCTGCAGAAGCTATTAAATTAGCCCTCATTGCTCATTGCATGAAACGTGAGATTGCAATCAAAACTCACTCCGAGGTCCTTAACGGAGTCGACAGGTAGAAGTTCTTTACCCAAAAGAGAAAGACGAAAACCCTGCAGTTTTTAAAAAGCATTTGTGTGTGCCCCGCCCATAAAACAAATAGCTTAGTTGTTGGGGTTTAACAGCAGCCTATTATCAAAGTATCAATTACAAATCCTACAAAGAACTTCGTTCATTGCAGCCATGGTGGTTTCGCTGTCCTGGACTCGAAATGACATCAGCAGTTTAGTGTAGTCAATATAATATTCTCTTAAGATTGTTCGTGAATTGATGGTAAATAATTAGCGCAACCGGTGAAGAGTATTCTTGGTTTTCACGTGACGTCACCAAATTCTAGAATTCAAAACTGGGAGGTCTACAAAATTTTTACCTTCATTCAAGGAAAGATTACCTAAAAATATGTCTGTTCACAATTTCTTAGCTCGATGTCGTGCTTCCTTTTGAAAATAGAACGGTTTCAATTTCCGAGTTTCCATCGTGCGTGACATAAGGAGGACGGCCGTGACAGAGCTTTTCCGTATCTTAAAAATGACTCTTCGGGTAATTTTCAGCATTCTAAACAATTTAAGTTTGAGGAGAAATATTAAGCTAAACATTCGAAAATTCACAAGGGCAAACAAACCTCTTTTCTGGCAAAAGTGAACTCCAGATGTTTCCAGATGCTTTTTCGTATTTCCGGCCGCCATGTTTGAGGGACACAAACATGGCGTCTCCGTACTAAGCTCTATAAATTTATGTGGAACATTTTGTCAAATAACTCCAGTAGGGAATGCCGCACAGACCTGACACTTGGACAGATGCCTTATTTATTTATCCTCTATAGCATGTCAATTTCTTGACTTCATTCATGGAATGGTTTCGATTTTTTTTTTCAATGGCGTGACAGTGAAAACCGAGAATAGTCCTGTACACCAATAAATTTCAGTGAATTTGGTTACCAACAGAATTAAATGCCAATTCAGAATATGCTGATTTTACATGTGTACAGGCAAATTGATTAAGCCTGCATTTTTATAAGAAACAGCTGTATGTCAATAATAAAGTCCCTCGTCTACGAATAAATATATTCAGTTGATTTTGATCCTGGGGAGAGGTAATCCATTAGAGGGTTTATAGAGATGCATTTTGCCACTCGACAATTTACTTTGTCAACACGACAATGCTTGTGTCCGCTCGCACGACCCGACAACCGATTGCTACGGCCCTTCTGCCTTACAAATCGTGCTGGATATTTCCTAAGCCTCGGCTTAATGAGATGCATTTTTCCAATCGACAATTTACTTTGTCGACTCGACATTGCTTATGTCCACTCGTACGACTCGTACGCCGGACTCGACAACCTAATAGAGAGACACGCAATGGCTTCTTGTAGATTCTTTACATTGCGTCGGTCATAAGCTATGCTTTGCAAAACATGCGAAACATTTTTCTGAAATTGTTCTTACATGAACATTACCACAAACCTACCTTGAGTATTCTCGATGATCTTAATGATATCTGGATCCCTAGACGATGCTTTGTGGTCTGCGACGATTTCAAGAGCGTTTATCCTCTTTTTGTGTTCCTTCAATTCCAATTCAATCCTCAAAAACCCGGCACAGTACAACAGAATCGATATAACAGAAATAATGGAAGCAAAGGAAGGAGAACTGTGCTTCTGAGCCGTCATGTTAGTCAACAATCCGCCGCATCAATCTACAATGCAATGTTTGTCTAATTCTGTTTCAGCCCGATATGTGATACTCACATCACGAGCGTGGATGATGTGGCAAAGTTTATCCTATTTATATTCCTTCTCATGTTATGCGACACAAAGTTCACATCCGTCTCGGCAAGTTTTCTTAATTGATATCAAAACACATGAGGAGGTGCCAGAGTTCATGGAGGACGTGCTTACGGAGTTGGGCATTCGCCAACTCTCTTTTCGCACCCGCGAGATACTTGCTTTACGTGGTCTCTCGTGCACGTTGCTGTAACGGTTCAGCGGCCCTTTAACTGGACTACCTGTAGTTCTGAAGCTGTCCATAAAAGAAAAGAAAACTTCAAACTAGAAACCACAATTTTCTCACACCACAAGAAACTCTATCCAAGCGTTTTGTCGGGTCAAGATTATTGTTATTGGGGGGTGATTGTGTTGAGTATGACGCGCCGTTTGTTTCAAAGTTGGTTGGTATTTTTATAGTTACCGTATCTGTATCATTCCGAAGTATCTCCCCTGTCGTAGCCTGTGTAGAGCCGCCCCCTCCCCTCGGTGCAACAAAGGAAATAGAAGACGTCTGCACGCAGGCTACTCCGTCGTCCACATATAAATATTATTAATCCTTCAAATGCTTGCTTCTTTGAGTTGTTTGCAATAAGCAGATCTGTTGCAGAAATAATTAGTAATCATTAGTTTAGTTTGACACTGTTTTCATTGTAGCCTGAGTATCAGGCTTTTCAGTGGGGAGGGGGGGGGGGGGGGGTTGGGGAGAGGGGAGATAACCGGTCATTTCAAAGTTGATTGAAGTTGCATGAAGCTTTAAACTATCGTTTCCGGCCGTTGTTTCGTGATTACGTTCTCCATATCTTACGACGATGATTTTATTAAAATTACCTTTTGAAAGACATGTTCGCGGTCAAAATTTAGCAAGTAACAAATCCGAATGGTGTTACAGAGGCCGAAAGTTAGTCTCCTTCGCAGTAGCCTGTGTTGCAGCCGAACCAACCTCGTTCCCAGGGTCTCTCATCTTAGATGAGAGACCCTGGGAACGAGGTTGCAGCCGATTTTGTTACTCGAGACCCTGACTTGTCAGTCTACCCGTTGTTCTGTTGTTTGGGCTGGTCACACAACGCGCTCCCTCTCGTGTGACTAGCCTAAACAACCTCGAAAGTTGACTATAATCCCTTCATGGCATCTGCTGCAGGCGCGAAAGTGTCATGCAGAAAACGTGACAAGGTCTTTGCGAGAGAAGTTCAGCGTTTGCGCGTTTGTTTTGGCCCAGCAACAGGAAACGGACGTAATCTGACGGAGCCGGAAATCTCTAACAATATCTTTTTGGAGTTATAAATGAAATAAATTTGTATTTGACATCTTTACGAGTACAACGCGGTGAAGCGTTATTAGTTTGGGCGTAAACATAGCACAGAATTGTTTATATGGAGAAAGAAATTGAAATTCAAGGTTATAGTCAAAGTTGAAACCTGGGAAAATATATTACAAACTTAATGTACCATGAAACTGGGTTGAAAGCGTTCAATGACGATTTTTGTTACTCAATATTACTTTTTATCTATTAAACGCTGTGAAGTCTAGGAGAGCAGGACGTTAAAGGTCCCCCTTATTTTCTTTTGGAAGGCTACATCTCTTGAACTACCGGGATAAAAAGTTTAAAACTGTTTCAAAGAGTATAAAATAAGATATGTGATGGTGCGGATGCAGTTTTTTTTTTCTTTTTCGTCGACTACATTTTCCCCTGGGAACTGATTTTTTTTGTCTTCTCTTTTAGCTGTTTCTGAGTTTGAAATAAAAACCGTTTCGTTTGTGATTAAATGTAAACAGCAATTTCTAAACATTATTACGTAATTTGTGATAAAATACGCGTCATAGTACCACATATGCAAAGTTGAAAAATCTACAATTTCGATTTTATGCAACTTTGTCTTTTCTCCGTTACGTTTATTTTTTTTTGCGTTTAAATACCCCTTAAGTTTGACCATAGACACTAATGTCGCGGGAAATTTGAATTTCTATAATAAGCTGTAACTTCACGTCTTCTTATCCGATTGAGATGGGGTTTTCACCAGAAATCATAGAATTCTATACCGAAAACCAATACAGCATTTTTCACATTATTTTCCTGAATTTTAATTCTGACGCCAAATTTGGGCATCATTTGTGGCGTCACAATAGCAGTCAAATAAAATTAAATAAGAACCAATTGCAAGGTAATTTATCCACCTACTTCCCTTCTAAGTCTCGTTACATTTGATTCATTCTACTTTTGTCTATAGCTTATAACTCTCAGTTTTGAGAGTCGCGGGAGGAAAAGCCCTAGCAACCGACCATCGTGATATAAATGATAATAGAAGCAGAAGGCTGGTTTGGCCAGCCTAAATATAGCACACTTTAAAAAGTAATTCTGCGTTGTGTCGGTCTCTGCTTCTATTATCAAATAGAGTAACCTTTTTTACATCTTGTATTTAAATTGACTGATAAATGAATCACTAAATGACGTTGTCGTCATATACAGTTGCGTTTGAGACTGTCAATGTATACTTCTCGAGTATATTGAAAGCTACATCAGCGTGTATCAATTTTTTCAATTTAGGTGTTGCTTTTGACTTACTTGACTTAGTTCCTTATCTCCTCTGGGAGAATAGGGCCGTTGACTTGTTTTCTCCATCCCACCCTGTCTCTCGCAGCGATGACAGCCTCTCCCCAAGTGTCAAAACCCATCTTCTGCCTCTCTCCTTCCACAGTCCTTCTCCAGGTCTCTTTCGGCCGCCCTCTTTTCCTCTTCCCCTTGTTTTATTAGGAGGAGTTCGAAAAACGAAAGGAGAGAGGCAATCGTTTTTTTTTTTTTTTTTTTTTAGCAGGCACTAAAAGCAACACCTCCAACTTGGACACTGGAGGTGTTGCTTTTAGTGCCTGCTAAAAAAAAAAAAACGATTGCCTCTCTCCTTTCATTTTTCGAACTCCTCCTAATAAACCAAAAAAATTCACTAAGCAATCTTTAAAATGCGGCTAAATTTCTGTTAATTCAACTGCATTTTCATCCTACTCCAAATCCAAATTCGAAGAAGGCAGCTTTTCAGGTCGATCATATTGCCAAGACTTGAACTATTCTGGATTGAAATCACCATGATAATTTATTAAGTTTAAAACGTCGTTACTAAATCCATGTCAAATTTGTGTCCACATATAAAATTAATGGCGGTATTTTCGACATATCCGCATTAAAAATATAATAATAATATCTATCGTCTCGTTTTCGTTTTTTCTTTTTATTTTCTTTCTTTCAAATTTTTTGAGGTCGTAAGGGCAGCTTTGCTTTGGTTGAATTCTTTCTTCTTCATTTTCTAGTCTTCTTTTTGATAACAAGGATAATTAAAATATTTACTACATTGCGTGATTGAATTTGTTCACGTCAATTTGGTTGTTTTAAATCTCGCCGCACATCTCTCAGGCATGGATATAAAAATGATTAAAGGGCCATGCAAGCTTGCGTGGTTGTGCCATTAAATCTTTCACGACAAGGGCAGCAATTATACATATTTTGATGCTTACGAAAAAAGAAATTAAGCCGCGTGTCTGTCGAACATTATATTTCAGAATACGCTGCTCCGGTAATTCCTGAGAGGATTTTTGATTTATTTCCGTGTTTTTCACTTGTCTTGCATGTCACATTCTGCGTCGCGTAAACATCATTCAGCAAAACATATGGCACTTAGCCTTAAAAGGATAGCTATCCTTACAACAGACTAGAATATCCTTTCAAGCCGAACAGTTCATTTTCTGCAGGACTTCGGACTCATTTGGTGAGTACACTTTCGGCACGTTTGTTATTTTTGTTTTGCAGCAAAAAAGGACTTCATATTTGAATTAGTTCAGCAAATATGGCAATCTTCGGGTTGATTGTCTCACATCAAAAGACAAAACAAAATAAATATTTTCTTATGTATTTCTCTTCAAAATGTGTTACCGTCTATTGCTTCAACAAAAGGAACGCCTCAAAAAGACGAGAGCTATGATTTGAATCATTACGGTTTTATGTTTTAAGGAATGACGAATAAATTCGATCCTTTAACACAGTAAACTTTCGATCAGCTTTAAAGTACGAACTGATCGAATACTGAAAATACGAGAGAAACTCGACAGCATAAATGACACTCGTTGACCAAGCTACAATAGCTAGACCCGGAAGCGGACAAGACACTTCAGTCTAAATCTATTGTTAACCAAAAAACCCGATCTTAGCAGACATTGACACTCTAGAATATATTTACGTTCAACACAGTTTTCTCGCCGAAAATCTCTGTTGTATTATATGGTTATTTTTTTTTACGCTCCCGGTTCAGTTTAAATTATTTATTGCATGGTTTTCCTTTTAACGCTTTGATAGGTATCCCATTCGGTGACGTCACGTCAGAGGTAAATACAGATGTTATCACACTCACAGATGCCAACATTTATCATTTTTATTCTTCAGCCCGAGGGAATGAGTGGTGAAAAGATCACTTTTGACAAGAGTTGACAAATTCATAAACGTGGAAGCACAAGTGCGTCATTATGTGTACTTTTGAGAATATTTTAAACTGAGCTAACTGCAAAACAATACATATCCACGTTACACCGAAAATATCACTATAAATTAAAGCAATTTTTTTTATATATATTTAATTAAGTAACGCCCTCTTCGAATCAAAGAAATTACGATACGATCGTGAGGTTAAAACATATATTTGTTATAAATTAATCATATTTTTCATCTCCGACCAGTCAGTCGTTTGATACGAGCTTTGGTGGATTGCGCTTGATTATTTCAGTATTGTCATGCATGGTGATAACAGTATTACTAGCAATAAGGTGTTTTATAGCATGTGGCATGCAGTTGCCATGGGAAATTTTCTTGGAGCCAGACCTGGTCTATCTGGGAAGCTCTGATCCCAAGATTTTACCTGGCGCATATTTTTTAAGAATAAAAAGTAGCGAGATTAAATCATGACGTTTCAGCGACGACATGTCACCATTATCAAATGTAAATTATTATAAGGTCAGTAACGTTACTGAACTTATAATCATTTACATTTGATAATAGTGAAATGTCGTGGCCGAAACGTCATGTTTTAATCTCGCTACTTTTTGTTCTGAAATATTTTTCCAAATCCTTCGTTATCAGTATATTTTTGTTTTGTACGTTATGCGATCATATGTAACAAGGCAGCCTGTCAGGATCTCAGAAATCTCCTTTTTTCAGTATCGAGATGCCAGTGACGTGAAAATATTCCCCAGTAAATCGGACTGGCCGATTGTTGGATAAAACTGAAAATACGGCTAGTATAGGTAGTTTGCACTTCCGCCATGTTGGTAGACAAAACAAAAGAAAATTTGTTCACAAAGTTTGCATAAATATGGAAAAGAAATCCCAGAGGAGAAAAATCTTATTTCTCCTGTCCACCAACTTGGCCGCGATCCATCACATTCAAACCATCAATTGGCTTGTTTCTCAGTTCTAGGTTAAAATGTAATCAGTCCGAGTTTTCTCAGTTGTAATTGAGGAGCTTTGAGGCTTACAGAGCCACCAGAAAGACGAACGATACTTTCTGCTAAGCTTAGGCAAGGAGGCTTTCTCGTTAGCTCTTTTTCTCTCGAGATTAAGCCTAACCCTAACCGTAACCCTAAACCTAACCCCAATGTCCAAATTGATGTAGTCTCGGTCGCTTGTGCCACCTCTGAGGGAGGCCATTACAACTAGATTAAAATTGAACACAACGCAAATTAGCTAAAAGGTACCAAACATCGTCTTATATACATAATTAGGATTTTGAAGCTAAAAAATGAGTTTTGAGTTTTAAGTTTTGACTGTTGTTCCTTGTGCGCTTTTAAATTTCTACCGAAGCCGTTTTGGCAAGAAATACTTTTGGTGTTTCCCTTCAACAAAATTTACAATATTTCATAAATTCTCATGCATTAATGTTAGCTCTGCAGTGTATGTTGTAGTGATCAAGAGAACCCATGAATTTCCCACTGAGCGTTAGCCCATGTAAGGAAAAGGGACGAGGCAAAAACTTTGACCTCGTCATGAATCATTCATTATTATACATTACCTTTACTGTAATTAAGGATGGCATAGGACATAAGCATAAAATAAACAAGCGAGGATACTGACTTCGTAAGCATAAAGATATACGCATGAGCAGAAAAGCATTTCTTGGCGGAAGTCTCGATACAGGCCAAGATGTAACCATGACTGGTGGAGGAACAGTTGACTGCCTTGTGCTTGTGCTTATGTCGTCCCTATTCTCATGTTAAGTGAAAACTCTGAAACAGGCATTAGAATAATTACAAGAAGTACAAACGTGTTCGTTCTCCTTGTGCTTATGCTTATTCATATGTCGCAGGTGTTCTCACTTGCCGTTTAAGCGGCGTTTGTGCTTATGCTTACTTTCTAGAGAAGTCCAGGCTTACAGAGTTTCATCCTGCCTGTTAAATTACCGCTAAAGAGATCATGAATCCAAAAGCTATGCCATGGCCGACGTTGAACTATAATAACAGGAGCTACTTGTAGATGAATTTTGTTTCACCTCAGTAACGTTTGATGAGAAATGTTTCTCTGATTCTATCAGCTATATTAACTGATTACAATTTTCTTCTTTATGAAAGGCAACAACCGTCTGGATAAAAGTCATGTCTGACCTTGCTGCATTTAAAAACAATGTACAGATACGCGCCTTTAGGAGCGTCTCATTCAACCGCCATCCCCCAATTGGATCTCATCGCTCAAGAAGAACTCTCAGTCTTCCAACTCGGGAAAAGCCAGCAATTCCGCCGGTAATAACGGAAAACCCTGAATTCTCGCAGCTGGTGTCTGGCGAACCACACACTGAGGAAGAGATGCCAAAAGAAGAACAGCCGAAACAGCAGCAGATACTCCTGGATTGTTATGAAATCGGTACGGTGGATCTTTTAACCTGGACGTTTTATAGAGTTCCCTATAGGGTGGGGGCGTAGGTGATTGACTTCCAGGAACAGTCTGTATGAGATATGTATTGGCACCATAGCAAGTTTGGGTCCCTTGTAGCAGGCTTTTATTAAGGCTGGTTTTCACTGACTAGGATATGAGCGTAAGAGTAAAGATAAGCAAGTGAGAACACTAGCTACATAAGCATAAAGACAGACCCACGCGCAGAAAACCATTTCTTGACGGAATTCTCGATACCAGCCCTCCTTGGACGAAACGGTTGACTGCCTTTTGCTTGCGCTTTTGTCGTCCCCGCTCTCATTAGTGAAAACTTCGACATATGCATACGCAATGTAAATATCGCAGGTGTTTTTGGACGACTATCTTATTTTTTCCAACAGGTTGGGTTAGTCCAGTGGTAGGATTACTCATCAGTCTGCTTTTGTACGCTTGGGCGTGTTTCCTTGCATTGTCTTCAAACAACAAAGAACCAGGAAGTGATAAGAAGTTTTATATGTAAATAGGGACACGGCTTGCTAGGACGTTTACATTTCTGACACTCTACTTACTGATACATTTTAATTCATCATCTGAGGGTATATGAATGATATGGACACCGAGATTCAAGTCAGCTCCAGGAGACAGCAAGTAATTTCCAGCATGTTCCTGATGTCTGTTGGCCCTTGTCGTCATGCCAGACGGTCATAGCAGTTTGCTAGCTCCTCTCGTGGCTAATCCTACCAAAAATCAGGATTTGAGCGGCAGGACCGGCTGCAGTAACGGCACGTAAAGGTGCCACAATTTGAGACGGCGGCCGTTTGACGCACTCTCTGTTTTCTTCGATCGCACTTCTCTTTCCACTCTGCCCTCAGCATCTCTTCCTGCAGGGCGGCTCCTGTGGGCACCGCAAGTTTTCCATGCCGCTCGATCTGACACCATTCGTTACCAGGATTTTGGGTCTATCTGTTCATGTCTAGTACTGGATGTTTATTTCGATCAAAGGATTTCATCACAAACATGTGTCATTGACCAAATACCAAGGAGCCTTGAAACGACTTACTTTTCTAATTGCACGGCTTAATTCTTATGTACCGATAGCGCCGAGATATGTACCAATACCTTTTACTCCCCTCCCCGTGCATAGGGAGCATTTTGATACTGTATGACGCCAGGGTGGAGATAAATTTGTGCAAATTCATGTCCACCGGGCAACTTGTTAAAACTGACTGCGGGGGCCTCAATGCATGTTACGTATAGGCTGTGTAGCAAGCGTTTCCTTGTTTATATTATTATTATTATTATTATTATTATTACCATTATTTATTTATTTATTTGTTTGGCTGTTTAACCGTGCGTAAATCGGGACGGGGGCGAAAAAAAAAAAAAAAAAGAAAAGAAAAGAAAGGAGTAGGGTCTGATGGAGGGGTGGGTTAATAAGAGGGGACTAGAGAGAGGAAACGCTTGCCGCTTGCCCCTCTACCCCTTCCTCCGTTTCTTTGTTTTTTTTTTTTTTTTTTCGTTCTCGTCATAATTTCCGCTCGTTGAAACAGAGAAAAACGCAGAAAACTCCACAGAAACTCTTGCCACGCAGACTATGTTGATCTATGTTATATATTGTGTAGTTTTCTTGATCGAAATCATTATAGAATTGGAGCTGAAGATCACTAAAGATAACTTTAAAGAGCAAAACCCGATATGATGCCTTTCTATACGACTTGCTGCATGAAACCGAAAAAAAAAAAACCCAACAGTTATCGCAGTTTGTAATAAATTCCTGGCTTTGAGTAAATGCGTTGTCCGGTTGCCGTTTTCATAAATACCAACCCGGCTTTGTCTTCCCAGGTTCCTTCCCTCGTCCCCACGAATGGAAAGCGCTCTAGGTTCATGTGACAAACAACCAATGCATACTGCTAGGATGTGATGTCAATGGGTGGCAATGTGCTTGGATTTGACAGTCGATGGGTGGCAATGTGCTGGGATTTGAATGTCGATGGGTGGCAATGTGCCTGACTTTTGAATGTCGATGAGTGGCAATGTGCTGGGATTTGAATGTCGATGAGCGGTATAAGTGAAAGAAATGTGATGGAAATACATCTATCACTTGTCCACCAGGCTAGGACATAACATCACATTTCTTTCACAATGTTAATCCAATTTATAAACTTGTCTCGATTTACAAAGATAATACCTAACACCAGAACCAAAGGTCAAGCTATTATAACCCACGAGGGAAGCGCGTCAGGTCTGGCAAATGACGAAATGGCTACGATATTTGATAGCTCTGCTGTTATTACAAAAATATTATCTTCCATTAGGCAGGTGATTAGTTCCAAAGCAACGTCAAACTATTGGATGCTTGTGTAGCGTAGCACTGCTCATAGACAGAGAAAACATAACTTTTCGCCGTTGGTAGCAGAGGTTTGCCAGACGAAGCGTCGTGGCCGATTTTCAACACAGGGCAAGTCGCAATGGAAGGAGAAGAACAGGCAAGTGTGCTAGTTGTTTATTTTTAGTGAAACGCGGTGACTTACGGTGTTAGAGCTGATCAGTACCATCAATTATAACTTCCTAACGTACAGTGTCGCCTTAAGGCACGGGAAGAGAGGGGAAAGAGAAGGAGGATCGAGCAACTCAAGGCTTCAGCTAAGTAAAGTTCTGCCTCGCGAAAGATTATTTGTTCACGTTAATCTTAAGCCAATTACAGAACAAAACCATTTGGCACTAAAGTATTGAAGAGTGAGACAGAGGATGCAGAAGACCAAGACAGTGGCACGTCCACAATAATAATGTTAAAAATAAGGGAGTTCTGACTTCTCTGGCGTCCTTTCGCTGAACAGCTTTGACGATAGAAATCGACTAACGATCATCAGTACCATGAAGCACTGTACTGTTACGTGTTCCACTCTTTCAGACTGGGAATAGTATAGTAAAAGTGTTATAGTTGTTATAGGAGCGAAGGACGGCGGATAGCCACGAACACTTTGAGCTTTGCTAGAGAACTAAATGGAATCATTTCAAGTTCACCTTTCGTCATCTCCCTTTAGTAGAAAAACTAGCTGGCAGTCAGCGTTGCTTAAAAAGCTGAGCTCTTTCATTTGAATACTATACTCACTGTCAGTCAAATTTCATGCATAAAATGAAAAGTTTGCTTTGATTAGAATGGCAAAAATGCACCTATGAACAACATCTTATTAAATCGACAACTTTGATCAACACAAAATAGAACTACCAATTTTAAACCCATCTCAGTATACAACTATGATGATATTGAGTTGAATGCATCTGAAATGTTAAAATTTATATAAAAAAAAATAAGAATCAGCTGGTCAAAAGCCGCTTTGCCAGGCGCCTGCATTTTAGGCCGGCAAACACGTAAGGCAAATAGGCAAAGCGAGAACGTACTGTTGAATAATCAATCCCCGGCGTCACTGAGATTTAGTGGTGAGCTTTTCGGCTGATTCTCCTTCCAAAGTTTTACTTAAGTTAGGAGTGTATGGTTTCTATAAATCAAGTAGCATTTGATTTCTTTATTGAAAGGAAAAAAATATATTTTGTTACTAATTATAACAGGCAACTTAATGAGCACTATAAAACAGATGACTAAGTAGCGAGGTCACCGCCAGGGCAGATGATCTGATTGATTCATCCATGAACGACGACCTTCTAGTTTCTTCTTCTAAATACCATAAACATAGAATAAAAATGCTGATTTCAAAAGTTAATAAAATAAAATAAAATAAATAAAAAGAAGAAGAAAAAATCCCATTTTTCTTATTCCAAATATAGACGGTTCTTTTCTTCTAAAGACAAATTAAAACAAGCCATTTCTTTTTCTTTGAGAGACGGCTTCGATAGCTGGCTGTCAGTTTCAACAGTAACACTTTATACAACCTATTTAAACATAGCTAAAGAAGATAGCAATACTGGACTCCGAAAATCAGTGGCCAAACTCATTAGTCGATCCATATGCATTTTAGTTTAGCCGACGAATAATCTCTTTAAGTATAAGTATTATATTTTCTTTGGGATTTGTTTGAATTGATGTAGGTCTCGTGTGTTGTTTACTGGATAATCATTTTTTTTTTTTTTTTTGGAAATACAATGCACACCGGAAATATTCAATGCTTAGCGAGTGCCATACTTCAAAGGCTGTGCTCACCAAAAAATGTATGTTATATCCGATGCGTGCTGAATACTGTAACTTCTATTTCTGACACAAAACAAAACTTACCTCTGTTAAAACCATCAATTTCAAGTTGACACTTGAAAAAGAAAGAAAGAAAGAAAGAAAAAAAGAAAGAAAGAAAGAAAGAAAGAAAGAGAAAGAAAAACGCCAACAAAAACAAAAATACCCCTTTTGTTAAAATTTATAGGGTATGCCTTGTTGTAAGTTTTTTAAATACTGCTTGAAAACAAAACAATAGATCGCATTCAAAAATAATGGAAAAAAAAACAGTCTTCGTAAATTCGGTTGCTTTCATAAAAAGTGTACTGAAATCAAGTCATGTTCAGAGTGATATATGCTAGTTTTTCTCCTTCCGGACAAGAGATAATGTCCTGGTATATTTTTCTTACGTGCTGTTACCCTTCTCTGTGCTCCCGAATTAGTCGTCAGCAAGTTGACCAAACTCTAAGACCAAAATCGCTTAAAGCGGCTTTCGGGAGCTTACAAAAGGGAAAATTAAAACCACAGCAAAAACAACAGGCAAGGTTTCTCAAGACAAACCGTTTGGCAATTGCAGCTTTTCATAGAAAATCTGTTGACTATTTTGATGGAAAAGATCGATATACAATCTCTCATACAAGGCTCTTTTCATCTGTGGGCCAATATTAACTCAGAAATTCCTGTGGTTTGACCCTTAGAATGTTTGGCTTACCACGAAAACATTTTACAAACAACTTCGGATGTTGTGAGCAGAATCTAGTCCATAAGGGCAGAAACAAAGCGCAGTTTTCTAAACAGAGCCATCTGTTTACCAGTTCGAATGCTGACTACCACTGACTCAAAATTATTGAGAAGAATCTACGATGCTCACCCTTTAAAAGAAAGTTTTAAAATACACCATCTCTGGAAAACTGATTACCTTTAAGTATTTAAGTGCATGAAATTTAATTTGAAATTAATTTAATCAAATTTCATCGCCATTGCGGTATATACGTATCGAGTTTATACATGTGGTTTCTAATGTAATTACCCTATTTTAATTACAATTCATCTTGCCTATATAGTGGCAAGAGTGGCAAGTGGTTTTGTATTTTATGTTTTCAAAATGAAAAATAAAAGTGTTTCTTTTTTGCCAATACAATCAAGAACTTTCAATTCATACATCTACATTTTCGCAATTGGCAGAACTCTTAATAATTCGTGGCTCTACAGACGCAACGGCATAACTAAAGTTAATTTCGAAATAATCCTTGAGTTTGCATTTAAATGCCAGGGTGGTCTGTGCGTGCGTCGGTCTATTCAAATGATAATGAAAAAATAATCATTTCTCAAAATAAAGTTAGATTATCGTGTTTTTACTATCTTTAGCCTTCAACCTGCTAAATAAAGATAATCCCATTACAGCTATTTCTGTTGTATCAGTACCGCGATAAGTATTGCATTGCTTCCCGTACAATGTTTTTTTTTTTTCTTACTGTTTTGTTTTTTCGAAACAGTGTGGAATGAAATAAAAATTGAACGAACGCACTAAAATACGTGCAAACAAACAACGGAAGGAAAAAGAATAGATGAATATATAGTTGTTTGATTGGACGGACGGACAAATGGATGGATGGATGGATGGATGGATGGATGGATGGATGGATGGGTGGGTGGGTGGGTGGATGGATTGTAGGAAGGAAGGAAAGGAAAAAAGACTTATGACTATCGATGAAAAAGATGGATGTTTGGACGTACGGACGAACGGATGGACGCATGGATGGGGTGTAGATAAGTATAGCTGGAATAGATCGAATGTACTATGAATGGATGGATAGAATATTTTACTACTCCAAACTCGCCCAAATTGCCCTGGTAGGTCCTGGAATCCATTCACAAAACGGCCGGAGAGACAACTTCACTCGTGGGCCTCCATGTCTGCTACCGCAGCATGTCTGGCGGCTCAGTCAGCATGAAACCACCTCTCACCTCTGTTTTCTTTTAGAGGCTTGCCTCTACCCACATTCCAGCTTAATGATGCAAAAATGGGGGCCCCTGCAGAGGAAAATGGCTCGAAAAAACACTCACTTACAAAGCCATGATTTTACCAGATTCGTGCTCGTGCACTCGCTCGAACAAACAACAACAACCGTCACTTGCGTCACTTGACAATTTAGCCTAAGCCCACAGCTTCTTAAGATCGCAGATATTTTTATTTTATCTCCATTTACGGACAAATTAAGTGGTTCAGACGATTAATTGCCAAAAAGTCATTGAAAAAGAAATAGCACAAACCTAGGATTCAAAGGGTTAATTATCTCTAAAAATAAAATGTTCCGCTACCCCCAATTTTCTTTCTGGATTCCAATAGCCCTTGCTAAGATCTGCTTTTCCCTCATAGTCATAAACTGTGCAAAAAAACTTTGTATTAGGAGGTACCTTCCTTAAAGACACGGTCCACCTGTTTGTTGCTGGTCTCTGACAAAGATGCGTCAAAGTTCCGCCATATTTTACAGCTGCAGAAATGAACGGTTTATTGACAGTGCTTGTTATGTCCCAAGAACAGTAATAAGCGTTTGCAATTTTGGTTTCCTAAAAAAATGAACTTCTACATCTTAATTACATGTATTAATCTCGGTCCACCCTTACAATTAAGCGACCGATTAAGCCAACGGAAAATAATTCTAATTTCATAAACGACCTGCACTGTACTACGAGCTTTGTTTGATTTACATCGCTGTGGGACTTCATAATCGACTCAAGATTTAAAAAAAGAAGTAAGTAAGAACTACCTTCAGCATTGTAGTAAACTGCTCCAGATCAGAGGAATTTAGTGCCAGTTAGCTAGTTTCAGCTCTTTAAATGGTTACACTTTTCCGATGTTTTCAGTTTTTCTTTGGACACGATAAGACGCGATTTACTGGTTTAGACTACGGTATGGGAAATGACGTATTATGGTATGGAAAAAATCAGGAGAGCAGGGTGATGCTGCGCCGAACTGAGCACCCTCCCCACCCTGGGCTGATCTATTGAATTAAGGCAGTTTGCACAGATAAAACAAAAGTATTTAATGGAAGTTAACCATTATAATTGGAAACAGCTTATCGGTCTGTTGTGTCTGGTGATTGAGCAGCGCGTCAAAAATTTCAAGGTTCATCGGCAAAACACGTTCAATATCAGTCAACCATGAAATTTCTTAAATTTTGCTGCAACGTTTGATTTTTCTGTATCGTTGCTTATCGCGGGACTTGTGAGGTTGGACAGAATCTCTTCATTGGAAAAATCAAACGACATTGCAGGTTTCATTCCTGTCCCGCCGACGAAGACAGTTTGTATACACAGCAAGTGCGTTTTTAGGCCAACAGAGTCTGGCCAACATAAAGAATTATTTGTTATCGGCAAACTTAGAAACATCTGAGTGCACAAGAAGATTTCAAGACATCCAGCGCGGTGAAACTAAAAAAGGTTAGTTACTGACGACAAAACCCATGTAATATTACTGATCATTTTGAATTCAAAGACTATGTGGCAGTCATAATTTGGCGATTTGTCGAATTCACGTTCATAATTCTAAGTCTTAAAGGAGTGGCATCGAACAGAGAGTATCTATTATAAGAAATTTTAACGTTCATGTTTTGCCCCTGAGCCTATAAAGTGTTTTCTGCAAGGGCGCCCAATGAAGACAATTCAATACTGATACTCGTTTTTTGTTTTCCTAGATCGTTTTAAAGCCTTAATACAAAGGCTGTTTGGAAAGATCTAGGCAGTAAGATCCCTTCGGTTCGTTTAGGACGTGGAAAATTTTCGTAAGCGGAATATTATCTCCCGATTTGCCTAGCTGCTGTTCACGGAAAAGTCTTTTGAATCTTACCCAGACTTATTTTGCACTTTCAAAGCCCTTTTTGTCCCTCCGAAGACAAAAGGTATTATGCTTGATACCCATGTTTAATATGAATATTTGACATGACATTTCACCAACAAAAATCTTTTTTTTTTTTTGTATCACAGTTAAATTCGAAAATCTAAAGCGATTTAGCTCTTCCGAGCAAATATTCATCGTGAAATTTTTAGTTCTGTGGATAAGCTGCGCCCATTGGAAAGAAACTACAGACACCATTAAGCAGTAGGCGTTTGTTAGGCTTCGTTATTTGCTTTCTGTAATTTGCAAGATAAGGCGATTGGGATTTTATTATTACGATGGATTCAAAGACAGACGGCCATGAACATTGAAAATTATGTTGCAAATTTCTGAAATTTTTACAATGCTACTGCTGCTCCGTGTTTATTTTCACCGTAAATTAGATAATTAATTTTAATTATAAAGTTTACTGTTTAGCAACTTTGTCGATGATTCAGTTCTGTCAAATGCAAACTGGGTTATGATGCCAGAATAGGTTAATCATATCAATAAATTTACACGAAAAATCTACTGAGTCAGACCGCTGAAGGATGCTATCCAGCTGGTCTAAATTTAAGCTACTTTACGTATCCGAAGATAAGTTCACGGGCTACCATATATTTTGCCTGTCTGTAAAATATGCTAATATAAACCATCTTGTTTGATTTGCATGAAAACAGCCACCTTATTAAGCGAAATTGAAATTCACCAACGCGTTTGTTCACCAAAATTAAACACCCTAAAAGCTTAAAGGAAAACAGGTCAACTCGCTAGACAATGCGATCAAACACTCCTTCAATTTTCAGTGTGGTATGAAAATTTGAATAAATTTATGGACCTCAATATAATCGTGACTATGTTAGGCGATCCTAATAAAATGTTCCATTTCCCATCACTTGACTAATCCAACGTTTTTTGACAAATGAAAAAAGAAAAGTTTCGCATTTCATTGCGTGCCTACTCAAGTAGTTTAAACAGGAGGGAGGGGGCGTCTACAACGCAAATAAGACGAAATTAAAATTTCACACATAGACAGGTCTCATCGTCCTTAAAATTTTTAAGCACAATAAGCAGCCCAAAAAAACACGAGACACGTCACGTGATAATGTTTCTCAAACTGCCGGCGATTCCGTTTCAGAGAAAACGTCAAATAAAAACACTTTTCTGATGCACACTGGATAACCTCAGCTGTTCACGTTTGAAATAACCGTCCATTGGTCTCTAAAAATTAAATTGCGAGGACAAAGATAATTTTTCACTTCGAAATTCAGCATTTGAATGTTTATGACTCCAATTTAAAAACTTGCTAGACACAATCCCAAGCAACCAGAGTTTAATGAGTTCATTTTACTCAATAAGCCATTTCCGAGTTGCTGTAAACCTCATTATGAAAGCGAGGCTAAGTGCAAAAGCTTTTTATATGAAATCAGTTTTGTTTGCATATGAATGAAAACTAACTAACTAATTATCATAACAATAACTTAGCCTCGCGTTCATAATGAGGTTCACAGCGATTCGGAAATGGCTTATTTTCAAGTCATGAACCTTAAACTCTTAATATCAAAAAACAAATTCTCCTATCTTGTCCCCCTGCTTCTCTTATAAAAGAACTGGAGAGAAGTTATTAAAATATCAAGAAAATTCACCTTGGATGATCGTATCCTTAATTCTCATGACCTCAGGGGTTGCAAGAAGAAATTTGATGCTGATCACTGTCAGGGCTTAAAGGGTTAAAGTGAGCGAAGAAGCAAAGCTTAATTAACCGCACTCACATTCAACTAAAAGTTACCCTGCAGTGGTAAGAACCGAGAATACCGGCGACGGTGACAAAACGTAAGTGGCGGTCTCCCTTCAGTGTAGTACCACTGCCCCTTAAGGTGTGGCATAGGGGGGCCAGAAAAAGGGGTGCTATTAGAGGGAGGATACTAGGTCAGACGTTACGATGGAAAGTAATGTATGATGGAACCATTTTGTAGAGATCCAGTCCGATATTCAAGGTTGGCCATAGGACTTACAGTGGTGCAAAGTGCATTTTGAAGAACATCCTAGCTTGAAGTCGATAGAAACTAATCGGGACAGGGTCAAAATACATGGATTTAAGGAAGACTGGCACAAAGCAGGGGAGGGATAAGGCATGCTGGAAACACATTAAAGCAGGAATGAAAAATAATTGGGAGCTTTCTCATGCAAGTTCAATCTCCTGCCTAGAGTCCTTAGGGTCCTTGGCCAGCGGTTGGTCGCCAGGAGAGGTTCCGGACGGTAAAACAATGTTAGACGTTACGGGGCAGCCAATCAAAAAGATTTAGGTATTTTCTAACTCTCTAGCGTCTGTCCAGCGAGCAACCGCTGGTCAATGAGCCTGAGGACACGGTGACAGGCACACAGCAATTACAAGGCTCATTTAACCCAAGATGGCCAATTAGATAGCGATCAAGGTACTAGATAGGTTATACTCGATTATCAGCTAAATTAACATTTCATTCGTTTTTTTCCTCATAGACCGTTTTCTCCGAGCTTCCTGACGCCATGTCTGAATCAAACTTGTTAACGCCGTCCCATGAGAACTCGCGTAGCTTTCGTTCCCATTCCCTCAAGAACCAGAGTCAGCCTTTTCTTTTGCCGCCGCGCGCAAAGCGACGCACGTTGAGTCTACCTTGCAAACCAGTTATTCCGCCCTTCATTATCGTACAAGGTTGCCGTGACAACCAGGAGACTGAAAGCGAGGAAGAAGAACTGGACTGTGATCCTAATAAGGAAAGTATGGGTGAGACCGCTGAAAAATTTTACTTTGTTTGTTTGTTTTTTTTTTTTATTTGGTATACTTGGTACGTAGCTTAAAACCAAGTTTCAACAAAACTAGGAGCCCAAAATATGGACTGAGGGCGTCTGCCAGTGGCTCCTTTAAATGCTGACGTCCGATCTTACCCCACCGAAAGATTGTAAACCGCCATGAGGCTATTATTTAAAACTGAAAAAAAGTTGAAATGACCACCAGACATGGACTTCAGTTGTTTTTGTTTGTTTGTTTAAGGTTTTACAACAGTGCATGCGGCTGGCCAATAGACCATGTTCGTATACTAGATGTTGAACTGGATGTAGATTGAAATGGAGGCTCTGGCAGGGGGTGGGGGTGGAAGGGATGTGGCATGGTAAAGCTAAACAACAAAACATAATAAGATGTTTGCATGTAGAAATATTCCCCGGGTTAAGCCTTGTGTACAAGCTAGTTCCAGTTAATTACCTAGAATACGTTATTGGGTAAGGACGTCCAACGTACGACCCGAGGGTTTCCTGAAGGTCGCTTTATTATGGCTTTCCTTCCTCTTGTCTTTAATAAATGCTAAGCAGCGCTAATCTGACAATGAACTGGCCTGGGGTGGCGTTAAGAAGTTAATATACAGTTAAATAAATAAATTTAACACAAATTAGTGAGTGCACAAAGCTAAAAGGAAGCTTACGACACATGGCCGCTACAATTGAATTTACCTTAAAGCTCGAATTGTCATTTGTTGAATCCCACTAGTAAGTTTCTAAAGTCATTTTAAATCCGTTACTTTTTGTTATGTCTGTTTTTCAGCCTGGTACACACCAGTTGTGGGATTATCCTGTAGTCTTCTGATGTATATTTGGTCATGCGCACTAGCCTACTATTCAGGAAGATGATCAACTGACACGTGTACGTAAACCTTAAGGGTCGGTTAAAAACACAGTTTAGACGGTGTTTAACAAAACCACGTTCTAAGCCATTTTCAAATTTGCCAACAGTCACATCTAAACATTGTCTACTGCCGACGGTAGCAAGAAGGCTTGCAACGCAGATTAGAAAAACTATTTATCTACTGCATGAACTGATAAACCACTTAATTATAAACCGATTTGGAGTCCCACTGACGTCTTAAGCCGCGAGTAAGTCTGTTTGAATAAGTGGCCCCAAATTGTTTCCTTCTTAGGTCTCAATAAGCGTTTGAAAAGGCCTAACAAGCAGATTTTGATGAACCTAGTTCAATGGCCTTAGCTCCCAAAGTCTTTTGTAGCTCAGTGGTAAGGCATCCGAACTGGTAATCTTAGGACGGTCTTAGGTTCGACTCCTGCTAGGAACACTCAGATTTCATTTTATTCGAGCATGCCTGTGTCATTGACTGAATTATACATCATTCGCAGATCTTTTATTTTTTATCCGCAGAGACATCAAATAAGAAAAAAAATGGAGAGAGAGAAAAACGACTTGATATGAATGTTTTATAAAAAAAGAACTGAGAATTTCATGCAAGCAAGATATGCGTGTGTCGCTATTGTCAGCTATTTGTGTGGCAAAGACATAAAACAAAGGTACACTTAACAATTCTTCAAGAATAAGGAGCAGTCAAGAATGAAACATGCATATACATGCAGGAAGTAATTTATTTCAAACAAGAACACGACATAAACGTATTATTATCTCAGCCAGAGTTGCCAGAAGTCGGCACCTTACGGCGCGAAATATCAGCCACATTCGACGAAGCCGCGAGACATGACGCCTAACAGGACTTTACGGAAACGCGCTTAAGAAGGTCTATATTATTGATTAACTGTGTTTGCAAGGACCACCGCGACAAAATAAAAGTACCAGATCCTGTAGTAAAGGATCTAATCGGCAAAAAAATTTTGGAACAAATAATCTAAAAAGAGGAAGGCTGATTTCACGATCCTGGACCGGGAAGTATACTTCTCCAATATTTCGAACGGCCTTTCTTCTTTATGGTAAGAAAAGCCGTGCCGTTTCGAAATATTGGAAAAATATACTTCCCTGACCGTGGAATCAGCCCCTTGATTTTTTTTTTTTTTTAGATTATTTGTATTAGAGATTCCCGGTGTGTCAAAACCAAATTACATCTTCATTTTAGGAGTGTCCATTTGTAGTCATTTTTAAAAAGATTTTCT
>NW_028145943.1:1160000-1180000 GCF_977016875.1 Pavona decussata
AAGATCAGAAAAGATCCAATTCAGAATTATACTTCTCATAACATCTTTCAATAAAGTCTTTCTATAAACATGTTTAAAAAAGCAGATAAATATCTCACGGGACGTCACTTTTTCAATTTTAATTTTGTGTTGTTCCGCGCAAAGCATCAAAGTTTACGCCTCGAGAATACATTCATTTAAAAATCAGGAAATTACGTAGATCAAGACAAAAGGCAATGTGAGATTGAAGACGCGAAGATGTATATACATACTGCTTTCAACATATGAACATTTCGCAGAACCTTTAGCCGCCCCGATCATTGGCAAAAGAGCCCTTAGGCTTGCGGCAAATACGGATATCGGGTTCGGTTCATAAGTGCTTCAGTTAAGAACACCGTGTAGGGCTTTGCATTGAATTGACTTGAAACGCCGACTTTGAAACGTGAGTGCAGAATCTACAGAGAAATCCAGTTGTGAACGCTAAATAAGCTGGTAAGTATAACTTGTCACAATTTACGACCAATGACAGTTTAGCTCCGTAATGGGCAACGACTAAAGAAATTATAAACATTTGATATTCCTGCGGTGTTTTCGCTAAGCTTAGGGGAGTGATTTTCTACTTTAATAACGAAAAAAAAAATGACAGTGAATGAATTGAAAATGAAAACCATTTTGGAAACTTCCAGACCTTTTGCATTACAGCAAAACTGGGAACAAATCAAGCGTAATCTGCTGATCGCTTTTCTTTAAAGCTAGTATTTCCCTAACATTTCAATCTTATATTGACGCCGAACTGAATTACAAAATGGATACTCTTTCCAAGAAAATTATTGATTAGGTTTAATCCAAAATAATCTTGATGTTTATTCAGTTTGAGCAAACTAATGTTCTGTTAAAAATAATAAGTGATTTTTTTTAACGCCATTTTTGTCCTTTTATTAAAACTTCGGGTCGGGCATGCTTCTTCTCTGCGATTGAAACTCTGATGTTCGCTCATTAACATATGAACCTTGCCGACACATTTCGCCCTTCAGTTTTGTCTGGCTTACCTCCTTTAGAAAGTAAATCTCAAATGTATTGTTAAGTTTCACCTGCAGTAGCTTCCATTAACAACAAGAGAATGATATTAATCGTTTAGTGACATCATTTTCTGTCATTATTCGCTGCCGTTTCGGTTTTGTGAAAAAAAAAAATTAAAATAAGATGGCACTATTTTCTGATATTAATCGTTTAATGACATCATTTTTTGTCATTAGTCGCCGCCGTTTCGGTTTTGTGAAAAAGAAATTAAAATAAAATGGCACTATCTTCTTCAATAAATTAAACTCAAAGCGGATGTAAAACAACTTATAACTCCTTGTGCTTCATTCATTTATAACAGCACTTTAAAGCTATGTTAATTTACAACACTGAATTTACCATTATCGACGGTTTTAAGAAGTGTATTTTCGAACTCATTCTCGAATACTGCCAATCCTCCTTACTGTATTTTTCGGAAACCTTTCAAAATGGGATAGCACACTGAGTTTGGTTGACATGGCAATTTTTCCTTAATTCTGAAAAGGATACGGATATTTTCTAACTTAACAGCAACAACACTTAATGCATTTCTTTCCAGAAAACAAAGAATATGACAATTAACTGACGCATAGATAATTAAAATATAGATAAAGGTTTATTTTCATGTTCAATTAGCTATAGAGCAGCGATACTTAATTTTGAATTCGTAAAACTAGATTCTTTTAATTGCTAGATATCCTTGGGTATTTTTCAAGACCTAAAATTTATTGGCTGCAAGAAAAACACCAAAGGGATAAGGCAAAAGAAAATTATATTTGCAAATTTCCGTGAAGGCCACGACCAAGATCGTAAGGCTTCGGGAATGGCTCGATCGTTACCAGACCAAACTCGTAGCGAAGTAATTCGGTAGGCAACGAAATCCTTACGAAAACAGACGTTTACGTTGTTTGAATTAATTTCTTTCAAGACGGAGCGACAACCAGGATTTAAAATTAAAATTCTATGCAGAAGATACGGGGAAATCGCTTCCTATTATGCATTACGTATAGTAAGTTTTAAATGGGCCGTTTTGAAGGGTGAACAAATCTCAACTAAAATAGTTTCTAACTTATTAGTTCTTCTCAAAAAATGGCCTTGCGTATTTTAAGGTTTGGTTTATTAAGACGAATCCCACTGAGATTAATTCCTTGAATATTGGTTATAACTGAAGATTTCGTAATACAATCATAAGCAAGTAAAAATTAACGATAAAATCGAAGGACGTTTCGGAGTCGTGATCTAATCATTTTGAACTTGAAAATGGTGTCAGGACAACCCCCAAACGTTGTTCGATTTCATCGTTAATCTTTACTTGCTTATATATTGAAAGCCTTGTTTTAAAAAATGAAATAATTTTGGGGTGATTTGTATTTACTTTTTATCAACTTTTCGTTCCCTTTTTAATAAACGCACTTTAGGTATCTCCGGTGCTATTTACAATTCTCATTTTCTATTTTGTCAAGTTTGTCATGTTTGTTCAGAGTTCCTTTTCAAAGCATTTACCAACTTGTTTATTTTGTAATCCTTTAAACTGTCAATTAGAGGCTTTCCTTTAAAATGCTAAAATTTCCTGAAGGGCAATTTCCTGGGATTTTCTAAAACATTCATTACTGTCTTGGAGTTTGTAATTAAAAATTTCACCGAAGTGGAAACAGTTTGCATGTTTGATATCTTTTGTTTTGTTTGCCTTAGACCTCAGAAAAGCTATTTTAAAATGCTTTTAAGTGTTTTCTTCAATTTCATGATGTTGAAAAAAGTTGGAAGAAAAAGAGCAATCGACCGCTTATTAGTAACAACTTCAGTGAGTTCATTTTTTTAGTTTGTTTTTCTTGGCCTCACCTTTCGTTTCATATTGTTCAATTTGCTGGCTGTCATTTATTTCGTCGGCTGTAGTTTTGTTCTCATTGATCAGGCTACTTAATTTCAAACATGCAAATTTAACCAAAAATGATTGGAAAATAGATCCGCACTTACTCGCATGATCTTATGGAACCTGTCTAATATTGCAACATAGGTGAGGCTAATTTTACTTTTTGTGTGGTTTGGTCGTAACCTAAGAAATATCTTGTAAGACTAATAAGATGAAGCGAAGAGAATTCACGGAATTATCTAGAAAGTATTCGGTTATTTAAAACTACTGATATGTTATGTATCAAGAGCTCTTACATTCACCACAATTCATCAAGACTTGATGGAAAATAATCAAAACGATTTCTCGAACACTCGCACAAGAAAGGAAAACTTTGACGTGTAGTAGACTGAGAAAATTAATTTGAGTGGTTTTGCTACGACAGTAGAAAATCTAAGGGTATTAATAAATTCTTTAGGCTACCTTTTTGCCAAGTTTTGTTTTATTTAAATTTTGGTTCTTCGTTTCAAATTAATTAAATCTACACTTTATTCAATGCCGTTAAGTGCTTTATTTCTTCTTGTGGCAAACCAATACGATTCGATTCGATTTTGAAGTGTTGTGAGATGAAGCTTTCATTGAGAAGGATCCAATTACTTTTTTCTATCATATTTTTGCCAACCGACTGATACTTGTCCTTTTTCCTTTATGTGGTTGGTGGTATTCTGAATTTGTGGTATCCCGCTTCACCATTAGGTGTTTGCACCCATGTACAAAGGATGCTCTTTGTTGAAAATATCTGTAATTTCTATCGATAAGTCAGAGTTCTTGGCTAACTCGTCCCCTGTCTCTCTCTTGGTTAATGGCCGCGCTCGACATGGGAACGCTAGGGTTTATGGGCAACTTATGACTCAACAGTAACAGAAATGACTTAGGACAGTAGACGTGACGCAGGGTATTTTGTATATTTTTGGTTATCATTGCGTGACCTTATATGATCAAGTGATACCAGAAGAGCATCGCGGAGTAACGTAAAACCGGAATGCGTTATACATAAGAGGAAGCAGTTGAACCCTTGTAAGATGGATTTCTGTAGTAATATGTTTTCTCCGTATTTACAGGCTATCTGATCATTTTCCGTGAAGTGCCGCAATGTCTGATCGTATTGCGCTTTCTGTTCCGACAAGCAATTTACAAACACGCGCCTTTCGAAGTCATTCCTACAACCCCCCTCCACCGCTTGGATCACATCGCTCAAGAAGAACACTCAGTCTTCCAGCTCGAGAGAAACCAGTGATTCCACCGGTGATTACGGAAACTCCCGATTGCTCACAATTGCCTCACGAACAGCACTCGGCTGAGTCCTGTGTGCGTGTTCAGGCAAATTGTGATGAAATTGGTAAGTTGTAATATTAAAAAACATAAAAGTTTAAATGAGATTAGTGTTTTTATCATGATCACTCAGTAAATATTTAGTTCTTATTAACCGAGCGAGAGGTCTGTATGGGAGAATCTTGACCGAGGTCGCCAGTACAGACCGAACGCAGTGAGGTCTGTACCAGCGACCGAGGTCAAGATTCTCCCATACAGACCGACCTAGCTCGGTTAATAAGATGTTTACTATATGGCCAAACAGGAAATCAAAAGGAAAAAAGTGTATTGTTCCCCTGCGCGGGCTCAAGCATTTAGCTGGCTTACTTCTGTCACTAGTCTCCAGTCCAAACGGGACAAAAATAACTGTTCAAAGTACAGCTTTGTACAAACTTCGTCAATGAATGAAGACAAAATAACCGTTGTTTTCTTACAGGCTTAACGAAAATTTTCTAAAATGCGACCAAAAGTGCAACAAATTTTAATGCCTGTCTGTGCCGCGATCGCTCAGCGATAAGTTCTCATTCAGCCTTGCGATCTTTGACTGATCACCACGGAAAACGTTAATGTTAAATGTGCAGCCTTCAAAAATTGCTTGAGGTTGGATTTGTTGGACTGTGAAGACATTTTGCTGAGTTGTAGTGGAGGCACTGACTTGGTTCAAGTTCTTCGAACTGAGCAGATGTATCTGGTCCACGATTCAGGACAGTAGACATTGCTCGCTGTCGCTTGAGAGATGCTGAATGCTAGCTGTCGAGGCTTTTCAAATTTTTATGACCGCTTAGCTGTGCAACGAAATTTGTCTGAACATCTGCTTCGAGGAGTCGTCCAACACTGGTCTTCCTAACGGAGTGATTAGAAACCTTGTTGTTTGTTTCATCGAGTTTGGCTGAAGCAAAGGCGTTTTTGAGGAACTTGCCAATTTCATTCTTTCCGAGGGGCCTATCCAGATACCCTACTTCGTCACTTGGTTTTCGTCGGTGATTAACGGCGAGATAAAAAGGAGCATCTGGATCTAACATGGCTTCGGAACGATGGCTTCAAAACACTTTGTAAAATTCAACTGGGCATCTTCATTTGTTTTTGTTTTTGTTGATCAGACTTCCTTTTTCACGCAAGTGGCGTTGAAAACTTCGCTGGAAGCCGCTTGATGTACACAGTTCGTACTCGGTGCCATCTTGTTTACGAGCGGAGATAAAAAAATTCAGACAAAGGAAGGTCGAGCTCGTTGGCAGGTATGTTTTCAATTGCTCTAGACTCTTTCATTGACTCACAAAATTTCTTTCTTGCGTTTAAGTCGCGCTTAGTCTTGTATTGAGAGTTTTTGGATTTTTGCGTTTGCAAAAACTTCTCAATTTCGACTTCATCTTTGCTCGTAGCTTTCTCGGCTGGACTCAAATTTGCAACGTTTGCTCATTGTCTTTACCTGCTTCCAAGTTCAGGGCTACTGGTTCTTCCATTTAGTACTGTATTAACAGGAACAAGCCAATTTTTTCTTCTTCTTTTGTTTGTAACTTTTTGAGGACAAACGTTGCATTAAATCGGTCTAGATGCCGGTCTGGGAAAATCTAGACCGCCGTCAATATCAATTTTAGCCAATCAGGTTCTTGAATTTGATCGTTTCCAGTCCTTTTGAGACACGGCCATATAATAAAATTCTATATGCACTGGCATGTCCACCAATAATTTGTTTCATGTCCTATCGATCGCGTGAGTGGACATGTTAATTAAAAAACCACCTATAATGTTGGGGACCAAGCCGATTTGCACACTAGTTTACTTTAAAAAGACGCAAGCAGAACAAGAGACCATTTCAACTCAACGCCGCTTTGCACAGGCCCATACTAAAGTAAACAAATTACATCAACTCAGTGACAACCGAACAGTGAAAAATTGAAGTTGACTTCGATTTGAATTGTGATAATTAAAAAATGGACATGCGCGGAATTAGTGCTTTAAAACTAAACTGACTCATGTCACTTTTTTGCCAGAAAATTGAGAGTGATACTTGGGAATGCCGCCGCTCTCGGTCGGGGAGGAACGAGGGCTCCTTTCCTCGAATAGCGGTCTTCGTAAGATCAATCTCGTATCCAGAATCCTCAGGCTCTTTGGTCAGTGGGTGGTCGCCAAGAGGGCTCTGGAGAAATTGAAAAAAAAAGTATATTGAAATTTTTCGATTGGCTTTCCTGCAACGCTCTGCATTGTTTTACTACAGAAACCCTCCGGTGAAAAATTCCAGTACCCCACACAGGGTGCAGAGCATTAACAAATTGACGCCCGTTTTGTATGTGCCTGTCAACTTATCGATGATAAATTTCATTAAACTTTGACAATGTTATGACGAAATTTATCATCTGGATAAAAGTTAAACCAATAAAAAACCAACAAAAAACCGGCGTAATTTTTTTTTGCAAGAACTGTCAAATTTCTCGCGCGCTCATTGGCTAATATCGCGCGTCTATTCGCGCCAAGGTCTTTGTTTAAGGTGATTCCGCTGAAAAAGAAGGAGTGTTTAAAATTGTCTAAGACTTGGTCCAGTTCATGACTATGTTATAAGAATTACAAAAATGTAATAAAAAATGGGGGTCACCGTGCTCGTTTTTGTGCAACCTGGATGGCTATTATAGTAAATAGATGACCCACGAGGTTTATATTGGGAACGCTAGTAATCAGAAATAGGGAACTATCATTTCTAGAAAAAGTAATTTCTTGCATTAAAATATCGAAGCAGTTCAACAAAATTTACTTTAATCTTGGACGACAAACTATTTTCATTGAGCTGGAATTACGATTATGAAAGAAATTAAAGATTTTGCTGCTTTTCTTCTTCCTCGCCCCAGTACCAGCTTTCGGGCCCGAAAAGTATCAAATCCATTTTCTATCGACTAGTCGTAGTTTTACGTTCTAACTACAACATTAGAAGAAAAGCAAAGAAATTTATTATGTTATCAAATTGCGTAGCTTAAATTCATCGAGCTTATTGAATATTTTATGGCTAAAAGAAATGGCGGCCTCGCTCGCTTATCGTATTGGGCGGTACAGCCTGGCTTACAAAAGGAATTTCCCGCCCTCTTCCTTCCCCCAAGCCCCCAAAGGGAGTTGCCCTTAGGTCATATTCCCCATTACAAGAAATTTAAAGTGTTCTCATTGTTTGTACTCCATGTGGGCTTTTTGAATCGCTCGTCAGTAGCGTGGAAGCTTCACGTTTTGCAAACAAGCAAACAGGGTATTACCATAATGCACCACACCATTGCTTGCTAGTATGTGACAGGTTTTAACCTCAGTCGAAATTCAAGAATTGTCTGGGTGAGGTCCCGATAACTTACCGCAATCCGAAAACCAGATTATGTGCACCGTGTTGAGCAGCAGCGAGACAATTTAAATTTCAGATAACGAAGTTTTGTACGATATGGCCTATACTCTTATAAACCATAGAAATAACGTCATAAAATGTTCCAAACTCGAGCTGATGGATGTTTTAAAGCAGTTCCTTGTCAATATATCATACCGAATACCCAGATTGAAATTTAAAAGTAGTTCGAACTCCATTTTATTGGAAAAGTGGGAACAATTTCGCCACGCGAGAAAAACGTTGGGTACTTTTCTTTATATGAAATGTCATTTTTATTCTTTGTGCTTGACCTGTTATAGAGAATACGCTATGAGCCAAATTCAGCGCGTCAGTTATGGGGCAAATTGCGCTATAATCAATAATAAATGGATTTGGCCCGGTAAGATCTCGAGACTTTCGAGAAACTCACGCCAGGCCGAGAATGCTATGGAGCGCTGCACTGTTCGTAAAGATGCGGTTTACATACTGTAAGTTTCTTCTCCTTGTGTTTTCAGGTTGGTTTGCTCCTATTATTGGACTGTTTTTGAGTCTCCTGCTCTTCGCATGGGCGTGTTTACTGTCACTTTCTGAAGATGAACAGAAAGCATTGCTATCATGATCGTGAGAAAAAACTAGGGAACAAACCCTTCTCGAGGGTTCATGTACCTTATAAGTGGCACATTAGGTTTTGATGGGCCCTGTCGCCATTTTTCATGAAGAGGGGGGGGGGGGGTACTCACTGAAACTTAATGAAAGTAAAACTGCCATAACGCACTTTTATTTCACGGAAATCTCGCTCATGTGGGCAACACCTGAGACGATCAGCATTAAAGACTAGTAACTAGCCATCGACAGCTGTTTCGCTCTTTTTTGGCCCATCTAGACGAATCGTCACGATCCGTCAACATTTTTCACCCCTTCTTCAACCATCACTGCGCTGTCTTTTCTAAGTGTGTCACCAACTACGATCCGACAAAATATTCACGATCACATCTCTCGCAATTGGTAAGCTGACTTCAAGTAAGTACGCTTCACTTTCGTTTCGATCAACACGATCTGGCTTCCGGTAAGTCAAGTCATGTTGAGGAAGAGACGACGCGAGTCAGTTCGTGTGTATTGGACTTGACTTCCACCACTAATCATGAGGGTGGGGTACAAAAAGAAAATGGGCATTAAAAGAACATGAATACCGTATATTCCCCTATCTAAAAGGACGCGCCTGACATGATGTAGTGTTCAAGACTAGAGAGCAGCGTCTGTTACCAGTTTGAGATCATTTTGCCCACATGCCACACGTAATGTGCAGCGGGATTGATAACCGCGCTCCTCTCTAAGATCTTTTCTAAAATGACTAGCAAGATAAATGGAAGGGAAGAAGTGTTACCGAGTCTGTACAAGCCACAACGCCGTTCTGATGAGCCTTAAATAGGGCGAAACAGCTGTAGGCGAAACAACTGTCCATGCCTACTCTGTAGTCTCGGTAGCTAACCATTGCAGGTGTGGCCCACATGAAAGAGATTACACTGCCTTATTGAACTTTTTTCAGTGGAGTGTGGAAAGTAATTTGGTAATTTTCTTTACTTCTCTCTGTGATTGGTCAGCAAAACTCGCGCCACTTTCTCAGCCAATGAGAAGCAAAACCATAACCAATCGGGACTTGGTCGCAGGCGTTTTCCCGCCCTTGGCGCTGGTTGCTTCGAGTTCTGATTGATTCATTGCACTGGTTACGTCTCTCATGATTGACCAAAGTAATTACTTTGGTTTTGGTTTTTGACATCCAAATAAAAACCACTCTATATGGCAGTTTTACTTCTGTTTATTCTGCTTTTGATACGACAATGAACGGAATGCAGTGTACTTAGAATAATACGAATTGCGCTTTCTACAAACGTTTTCAAGTTAATGGGAAAATCTGGGATCGCGTTCTTTTTTGGTAACTGGTATTCTCAGACTATCTATTCCGTCATTCGAGAACGGGAATAATAATTTAAAAAAGAGCCAGAACTGTCCCAAAACGATGCTCTCCCCCTCCAACCCCCCCCCCCCCCCCCCCCATCCCAAACCACAGTTTTCAAGCTAGTTAATTGTCGTTCTTTTTCAATAGAAATTCGAAAATAAGAAACAAACAGATGAAATGCCAATATAAATTGATGAATAAACTATATACTTAAATAACTATATTTAACTAGAAAGAAATTTAAAATGAATATTAAGCATTAAACACTTTTGCAAAAATGACTGCAGATACCCTTCTTTCTTTGGTCAAGTTTCGCAGAAATTTATAAGCATACTTATATGAGAGAGAAAGAGAGAAAGAGAGAGAGAGAGAGAGAGAGAGAGAGAGAGAGAGAGAGAGAGAGAGAGAGAGAGAGAGAGAGAGAGAGAGAGAGAGAGAGAGAGAGAGAGAGAGAGAGAGAGAGAGAGAGAGAGTTTACGACAACCTGTATTCGCGAGATTCGCGTTTATGTTGTCTTAGTGATAAAATAAGTACATGGGTTATAACAGTGCAAAATAATTCTTACCTTTTATACCAACCTGAAACTACACAATTTCGCTGAGAAATTGAAATCAGCGAGCGGCAAGTTTATAGGATAAACATGATCACGTGGTCATTTCTGTCGTTTGCGATCAAGGTAATTCTAAACTTCTCCTGTTAGTGTTGTGTTATCCAAAGACCCATGCAGGAAGCGGTTAACATGATAATAGCTAGTGCCTCTAGCTATAGTCATAATTTCTCACTCAGTCACCTAAATATACATTCATACTTTGGCAGTCTCTCGTTCAATTATTCGTTCATATCATTCATGTTCTTTTTTTCCGACGTGGAGCTGAACAGTTTACTGTAGTTGAGAACAGTTTTAGGAACATCGTTTGAATTTCAATTTGGGGAATTAATCTAGGAACCCACAAATAAAAGGAAGATATGGATATGATTCTTTTGCACTCGTATGTAGTTTCCGTTTGTGATCGCCGAGTAAAAAACAAATTTTAAAACGGAAACGAAATTTCCAGGCGCAAGTACGTGTAAACATTGAAAATATAAATGCAAGCACAAAAAAGGAACATTTCCCTTTTTTCTCTTGACTGAGCTCCCATTTGCATGTCTCACGTATGTACATCGCTATATGGTCGTCCAAATGTTTCAACATCAGCTAAGTTGTATTCGCTGTCGCTAAATTGTTCATTCGTTGTCGTTAATACTTATTCGCTATCGCTAAATTGTACATTCGCTGTCGCAAAAACTCATTGGCTGTTGCCAAAACTCATTTGCTATCGCTAAATTACATTCGCTGTCGCTAATACTTACTCTGTCGCTAATATTCATTCGCTATCGCTAAATTTCATTCGCTGTCGCCAAAACTCATTTGCTATTGCTAAAACCAAGAGAGGATGAAGGTATTTAAAAATAAGGAACGGACCATGAGAAAGACCGGAGAGGGGGTGACAATTCCCCCCAAAAAAAATTCCTGTAAGGGAAACTTGTGTAAAAAAAAATTCTGCAAGCGGTGGTACCGAAAAACAAAAGTCACACAGAGGGGAAAAAAAAATTCCTGCAGACAAGTGGGTTTCTAAAAAAAAAAAAAAAAAATTCATGCACCGAAAATTTTTCTCGCCCCCCACCCCCCTCCCACCCCCCTCCTGTTTAATCTGATGGTCCGTTCCTAATTCGCTGTTGTAAATCTAGTCGATTTCATGGGCTAAAACCTACTCAGGGTGGCCCCCACGGAGTTCGTTCCCAGGCCTTCCTGGTATCACAGCCTGTGGGGAGATGGCGACCCGAAGGTTTATGACGTCGGTCTTGCTATTCGGATGTATTTTGCCATTGGCTATACAAAGTGAAGCGGTTCCTCCAGGGTTTATTAATATCCTTGCATCCATTGAAGAATTACTGTGTAAGAGTGAACGACTGGTAAATACGAATAGTCCTGCTGTGGTGGAAAGCGTGGTCAACCGATTGCAGCAGTCGATACAGCACATCAACTTCCTCAGCGAGTTCACAATGATGCAAAAGCAAGAGATTTATCAACACTCTATCAGGAATTACTTGCTATTTTAGAGAGATGGGAAAACCGAGGAAGACACATCAATCACTGCTGTTCAGTTAAGAGTATCTGAACTGCAGAGGGACTTCATTATCAGACACAGAACATGTTGATAGGAGTGCAGGAAGATCAGACCTAGAATAGATGTAAACGTTGAACAATTAGAATGCCTCCGGAGTCTGGGATTCACTTGGGCTATTATTACAGTTATGCTTTGTGTGTCGAGAACAACAATTTGGCCTATATGTCAAGAGCATGGTATTTGCAACCAACGATACACGGACATAAGTGACGCCGATTTAGGTGCGGTTAATACACGACCTGGTAACCTCCTATCTGTTACGGGACAAATAGATTTCACTTAGTTTAGGAAATATCGGAGCCTTTGTAGCCGTCAAGTAAAACCCATAGGTGTTGAACACCTGCTGTTCTTGCGAATAAGAAATGAGCTTCAGTTTGTAAAGGCGCGAAAAGTAATTTCTTTAGAATTTCCGCCATTTGCTAAGCTTACGCAAGTGAAATTGGGTTGTCGAAATACTATTGGTTACGGGTCTTATATGACAAATGTTCTTCAGTAAAAGCTTTTGAGTTCTGCCTGTAAGAGAATGAGTCAAGATCTACAATAAAGGCTATGTTCCTGTGAAGAAGATCTGGTCCACTTGATGTAAAATATCCCGGTAGGTAGCAGGGCACCTCTCGCTTAGCCACTGAGCTAAAATGGCCCAAAAGCCCCTGTTACATTTGGTGGAGAAACCGTGGTATCAAGTGGATCAAAAATTCTCTCTCACTAACAGAACAACAATGAACAAAAACACCCGAGAAACGGAATGGAAAGGCCAGGCTCCCTCAGAGACGACACCACTCTGAGTAACAACCGGACAGTCAAAAGAAACTGCAACGATGATTTGCGTTAAAATTCCAAGTTAATAAGAGAAACAAAGACCAGGACTTGCCGCCGAAAAAAAAAAAAGGAACAAAGGACTGTACTTGACATAACCAACAAGCTAGCATATTCAGGCAGTTTTGCTATTCTTCCCCGTACAGAGGATAAGATTACCTCCGTCAACTGAACTTATCTGATCATTGAGGAGCAAAGTGGAACAAGAGTAAACAGATTGAACATTTCAAATGAAAGTTTTTTTTAACATACAAACAGCAGCCTTCAAGTTCGTTTGGTTTTTGAAATTGTCGTTTTCATCAGAAAATGGAGTCGTATTCTAACGTTTTCTAACGAGTCGCGATTGTTATGACATTATTTACAGTATTTATAGCCACGAGTGCAGTCGTTTTATTGTGTTTATTGAGGGCCAAGAGTAGTCCACGTTTCCAGGACGCCGACAGTCCATGTTTCCCAGTCATGAATGTCCGTTAGGTTTAAATGAAGAATTTAGTCGCCACATAAGTTTGACAGGGCACCTGTCGCTTAGCCACTGACCTAAAATGCCCAAAAAGCCCCTGTTACATATCGAAACTCTGGCCTTACCATAGTTCTCGGGCACGTAAGGAGGATAGGCATTCAATCTAATCCAACTTAAAAGTCTGACTGTTTAAACACAAACACTATTTGCAAAAGCTTCAAAGGTATAATTAGTTTGAAAAAAAAAATAAAGAAATGATATATAAGAAGCATTTACGAATGGTCTGATAACCATTAACTTCTTGTACTCTTGTGCATAGCGTAGCAAGGTCGCTATTACCTTAAGGAAAAAAAAAACTTAATAATAAAGGGCATTAACGCGAAAGAAGGACTTGAATTTCAAAAGGAAGGAAATTAACGCAAAAACAGGATTTATTAAGACAACAGAAACATTTTTGTTTTTAACATTAAGTGTAAAAATCCATAAATGTTCCTGGAATTGTCGCTAAACATAAGAATTAAGTAAAGGAATATTAATCTGGCCACTTCGAGCATTCTTTGACAGAATCCTTAATACCAGCAGATCTCCGCAGTGCTAAATCAATGCTCTTTCCTTTCTGGAGTGTATCAAGAATTTGGGGCAAAAATAATGAAAATTAAGGTCGCGGAAATTAACGCACTACCTAACTAATGACGCGGAAATTAACGCAAATTTTTCAGAAATTCGCGTTAATTTCCCCTTATTTGAGGAGTACGCTGAAGCAAGATCATTTTAACATTTGTATGCTGCTACCATAAGATATTGACAAAATAAATTCAAGCAAAAATTAGCAAAAGAAGGGGAATTTTGGCCATTTGCCTGACTAATTACGCCATCACTATTCAATCATTAAATACATGAGGTCAAACCGTGATGTGCCTCAGTCAATGACCTTTATTACATTTAAGGCCAAAAGTTATAACACTTAGGACCTTTATTACATTTAGGGCCGAAAGTTATTACACTTAGGACCTTTATTACATTTAGCGCCGAAAGTTATTACACTTTAGACCTTTATTACATTTAGGGCCGAAAGTTATAACACTTAGGACCTTTATTACATTTAGCGCCGAAAGTTATTACACTTAAGACCTTTAGGGACATTTATTACATTTGAGGCCTCAAATTGCTGTTATCGAAGGGTGATTCAGTCAATCAGAGTGGGACGGTGCGGGGAGAATTGGACGTGGTACTCGACCCTAATTATTTATGTTCCATAGTCTCTAGTCTTCTAGAAACTGACAATCGCTCAAAAATAAACTTAAGTATCTTTGCAAAGGTTTCCTTATTTTAAATATGCATTAACGAGAAACGGCAAGTGGTAATTAGGGTATGTTAATGAATAATAATGTCACGGAGGCCGGGTATACTCCTCAAAGTATCGAATCATGTACGTAGTTTAGCATTTTGCTTCTACAAAGTAGTGACTTTTAAGTCCAAAACCAAAGTATCAAGATAAGACTGAGAAAAAATTGTTAACGAAATGTTCTCAAACTCTATCCCTCCCCACGGCTGTCAGATTAGTTTCCAGCAACAAATAACCACCCACCCCCCGTCAGGAGACTTGATACATTTTGGCAGAACAAGGATGTCTCGCCAAGTCGTGGGCAGATGTTTAAAGTACAGTCTGACGATATTAAGGCCTTTCCTGTTTTACGAAACCAGCATGTCAAAGTTGCGACATTTAATTTTTCTCACGGCCTCGGCAGAGTGTTTTGAACACTGAATAACTATTCACGAAGCATCGACAGCGATTTCAATAGCAAGGTTCATTAAAGGTTTATAGGGTACTAATAACTATAAACATAGCCTTTGTTTCGTCTTTGTATAAGCTACCAATGGTATGTTTTATTGCGGATTAAAATATAAAAGGTACTATGTATGGCGTATTTATTGACCGACAAATGAATAGCAGCGACTTGTACGATATTAAAAGGTCCAAAATAACATTATTTAAACTGTTATAAATTTTGTTATAGATACATTCTCGATTTGAGTCAGGTGCATTCCTGCTTCCGTTTATCTTGCCAATCCTGTAAGTTGAATTCGGAATATAGTTTTCGCGCCAACCCTTTATCTCATTAAGATGGCGCGCAAAAAAAATAGATTACATTGTCCTTCAAAAGGAAGCACTTACTTTCTGCCAATAAAACAAAACAATAAAAACGCGTTAACTTATTCATATTCAAAAAACGCTGAAATGTTCGTCAAAGAGCTGAAAGTAAGTTTAGGAGGCGGCGAGTGAAGAGAGCTTTCGTTCAAAACCGTATTCCCCAAAACAACAAGGTATGCTTTCAAAAACGTGGAAACGTAAATTTCCTGGCCAACTCATTTCAGCAATCTTCAAAACGAATTCAGTATGGAGTGGCGTTGTAAATTCATCCTACACTTTTATTTAAGTCGCTTGTTTTGTTGTGGGTTTGTGGTACACGATTATGGATGAACTAATATCTCAGTCTTTTTTAACCTGGGAAATCTAGAAATATAATCCAGCACTGACATTTGTTTTCTGTTATGGTATAAATATTTCGTTTTGCGGCTGTTAACATTACAAAAGCCGGAACTCTTTCAAGTACAACAGCTCGGATGGACGCCGAAAAGATACAGTTATGTAGTTTGGCCATCCATTCGCCCACTCGCAAATAAAATATCTATAAGGTTATAACAGAAATTTACAAGTTAAAGTATAATTTTAGTACAAGAATCCAATGTTCATGGCCGAAAAAGGAGAATTCTACACGGACTAATTGATCGACATCGCTCGCTGATGGGAGGTTGTTAAAAAGTGAATTGAAAGGCTCAACTCCTCTGCATTAATTCCTTATTAGTGTGAGGCCGTTTGTTGAGTCAGTTATTTCCTGTAGTGCCTTATGCTTCTAGATAACGTATTTCAATGGTCAACTTTGTGATGTTGACAGTACGTGAATAAAAAAAATAAGAACCGTTTTGAGCGTACTATTGTAGCATTTAGTTAATATATACGCCCTTGCCCTTGGTCATACTTCGGCTAACCAAAGTGGTTCTTGCTTGTGGTTATGTCGACCATTCAAACGAGTACTAGTGTTTTATGTGACAATTGGTTTATTTTTAACACTGAACGAATTTGTTCAAAATAAATCCCTTAAATTTGTGTTATTCTAAAGCCGAATTGAACTGTATGTTCCTGTGGTACTGTTTATTATTTCTGTAATTTCGTACGCTGGTTTATTTTGGTTCAGCATCAAAATTTATTCGAAATAAGAAAAAAAAAAATACTTACCTTGTATTTTAGCAGCTTCCAGACAAAAAAAAAATTAAATTCAGAATCCAATTGTCTTGGTCCAAACATTAGTTGATTAAGTTGTTTGCTTGCCTGTTAGTGAATTTATTTTGCTTTCAAGGATGAAACAAATCAACACTAATTGGGTTTTACTTGAATGCGGAAATAGACTGCGAATGTCGGATGCAAATTTGGTCTTCAAATGCAACACTCACAACGTATTCTCAATTCATTCCTATATCTTTTTAAAAACAGTTTATATACAGGCAGATGTTAGTAAAGGCACACGCTTCTGTAATGATTTTTTTTTTGTTACCAGAAGCGTAGAATACCCGCCACCTATTTGCATTTCATAGATTCATAAGATTGTTTTGTTTTTATTTGCTTCCAATCGTTGTGTATCTGTACAGCATTTATTCGGAGATAAGTCAGCCGAGCATGCCAAACTTCCTTCCCACATCCAGCTAAAAGGACATGACTTCGCAGAATTTACTATTGTTTATAGCACAGAAAGTTTTCGTGTCAGCTTTCGTCAGTATACAGTATACAGTGCTCAAGACTAATCATTTAAAACCTTTTAAAATTTGCATAACGATGGTTAATCGCTTTTCCGGCTTTATTTGTTCTCAACTGAAGAGCGTAATTCGGATAAGATAATGCAACATTTCTTAAACACGGAATCTGATTCCTCGCCAGCAAGAAGGATTTTGATAGCACAGGTTGAAAAGGAGGAAATGTTTTATTTCTGGAAAAAGGGTCTCGTCATAAATTGTATATAAATGTAAAATAAAACTTCTTGTTATCCAGCCTGTTCCATAGAAAAAAAATGGTGGTATTTAATATTACTGCCAGGTTTGGCTTAAATTGTATACTTTGATTAACAAAGAAATATTTACTGAATATAAAAGCAATTCAACCGCTCATACGGCAGTTTGGGTAAATTAATTCAATATGACTGATTTTTGGGAAATGGAAACCCGTTTTCGTTCAGATCTTCACATGTATTTTCACTAAGAAATTAGGTCCCTTAAAAAAAAAAAAAAGAATATTGTATGAGAAATTTAAAACCTACTGGCGTAATAAAATCACTACGCATGCAAACTGGCAGTCCGCGGATTGTAGACATAATTTATTTTATTTTTGTCTAAGCTATACTGACATATATACAATAGCTCAGAGAAACATTAACTGAAACATCGTTTGCACCTCGCATTAGATCGAAATCATATCCGGTGGAAAACAAAACTTAAAGAACATGGCCTTTTGTTGGTTCAGTGGACTGAAACGCAATACGCAACATTAATCCATCCAAACTTTGAGTTTGTCTTGTGGGCGGATCTGAAAGCCTAAAGTTTGGTAATTAAAATAAAAGCTATTGAAAAGATCTTTGTTGTGGTACCGGTCGTGTGTTATTATTACATTTTGCAATGGCTTTGCAATGTTTGCAACTTAAGTTAAGTGCGTAAGATAGCATCTTCAAATCCTATTTTCCTGACTATTTATGTACAATAGAACCTTCGCTACTGTCGTCATAGCCAATGAGGAAAAACAAAACATTTCAAATGAGGTTCTCTTTAATTTCACAAGATGCGCTTGAATTTAAGAGTTAAAAAACGTAAAAATTGAATTGAACATTTTATTCCTTGACGTAAATTAATTTTTAGCTCAGAGCGCCGATTTTCTCCGGAAAGGGTAGGTGGTAATTGTCTTTTTTGATTCTAGACGTTATGACGTTCTTTGTTGTGAGGTAGGCTTACGTTAATCCTGACCTCTTAAAACGAAGTATTTTGATTGTCTCACAACAATAAAGCTCTTAAGCTGCTATCGTCTGTAACGATAATTTATTTTTAGGAATACATAAAAACCGGTCAGATATATAGGCTAAGAGTTTAAAGAAACGGAACTTACAATAGGAGAGGAAGACAATTCTCGGAACCTTAAGACTTCCATTGGCTTGATCGCAGTTATTCAGTGCTGACTTTAGTAGGACAGCTTTTTTGGTATCAAAGGTGAGGCTGTTTGAAGTTGGTATATCTGAAAGATAAAATACATATATGATACTCAAGATATTTTTCAGTGAAAATTACGACTACATCTCGACAGCACACAGTTTAAAGACAGTCTACCGCCAGCCAGGCACCGGAACAAATTACAGCTGAAATTATGCAAGTCATGATGATCATGCAATATTTAGCTGAGTACTGTTATTTATGGATGCCGTGAGAAATCAAATGAATATTTGTCACAAGATAAAAACGGGAAATTGTTTGTCAAAAAAATATCTGCTCAATCAGGTCTTGATGTTGTCGACTTACGTGCTGGCGGCAATGTATTCAAAACGCATTAACCCTTCGCATACTAACAACGCATATATGCGTCGAAAATACCGTTCTGGCTTCTATGAATTGCTTCTTGTTTAACTTAAGCTACAACGTCATGATAATGTGTGAATGACACCAGCTGATGTATATTTCCATCATCAAACCCAGCAAATCGACTACGCCTCCCGATTTTCGCTGCATATCACCGTTCGTTTGGCAACAAAGTCCTAAATGCCAATTGTTCGGCCAAATAATAACATCAAAAATTACACTTATTTATCGTCAATTTTTAATCCAAATAATTTGTTCAAAATTGAAAAGTCTATATTTACAGCAAACCTCAAGGTCAGACCTTGGTATCTGACTGGAAGTTTTCCTCTCAACGCTTTCTGAGGGCTATACTTCAGCCATTTTATCACACCCAGTCTTGCGTATCTCACGTTGCCTCGTTTACGCCCGAAGAGAATTCTGGGTAATTCAGCCATAGCGCGAGCGTAGAACTCCTGCTCTTTCCATTTCATAGTTTTTTTATAAGTGTCGAGCCACCCAGTACCACCAGCAAAATTTCGAATCCATTGAATATTTTACTACTCCAAACTCGCCCAAATAGCCTTGGCAGGTTATGGAATCCATCCACAAAACGGCCAGAGAGGCAACTTCACTCGTGGGCCTCCATGTCTGCTACATAGCATGTTTGGCGACTCAGTCAGCATGAAATCACCTCTCACCTCTGTTTTCTTTCAGAGGATTGCCTCTACCCACATTCCAGCTTAATGATGCCAGAATGGGGGTTTCTGCAGAGGAAAATGGCTCGAAAAACACTTACGAAGCGATGATTTTACCAGATTCGTGCTCGTGCACTCGCTCGAAACAAACAACAACCGTCACTTGCATCACGTGACAATTTAGCCTGAGCCCACAGTTTCTTAAGACCGCAGATATTTTTATTTCATCTCCATTTATGGAGAAATTAAGTGGCTCAGACTATTTATTGTCAAAAAGTCATTGAAAAAAATACCACACACCTGGTATTTAAAGGGTTAAACCTAGTCACGTCCCAAAGGCCGGAAGGCACATTTATCAAAATCATTGAGGCAATTTGCACAAGAATAAATTATACGAATGAATTTTATTAATAATTATAATAAACTGCGTAGACTGAATGGGTCAGGAGTCACTGGTTCCGGGTCTGGCGAAACGAGAATTTACCACGAAAGGGAAGAGTTTTCTAACTTTAGGGAGTTCGAAAGAAAATTGAGTGCTCGGAAATCTTTTACAGCTTCAAGTGCTTTGCGATTTGTTATTCAAATCAATGGTCGGTCGTGTTGAGAAACACGTCTTAGATGTAACAGACGATAAATATGGTTCAGCTGTCACGGCAGGTGGGTCGG
>NW_028145943.1:1195000-1254531 GCF_977016875.1 Pavona decussata
GCTTATTAATGAAAATGAACGTGATGCCACCCATCTACAGCATTATAATGTTCACCCGTGCATGTACAGAAATAGCGGAACACAGAGCCAATTGGAAGCTTACACTTTAGCTATTAAACTCCTAAACCTGTACAGTAACTTCAATACTGACGTCTGTTTCGGTTCCCTAAAAAATACGTTACTAATCCGGATCGCTAGCTACTGACGATAACAAGACGTCACTTATGATTCTGCGCTGAGGCCTATACAAAAAGATCATTTACACCTTTTAATTTTACTCTAGTGCGCGCGTATTTCACATTCCGCCGCCTGTTGCTCAAAGAGGGATAAGTAACTTTATCCAGCAGATAAAATAAATTAGCCAAAGTACCGTTTATTTTCTGGAAGGTGATGATTAAATAATTTTGATAAAAGCGTCAAAACAGTCTCTTCTGCTGCAGGAGAAAGCGAGTGACTCGGAATAACTTACCGCTCGCAATGAAATAGTAAACGCGTGCTTTAATCACAGCTTGTAGGCTAGTCACGCTTTATTTTCAGATGGCGCATGTGCTTCACATCAATAACAAGTCTGAGTGATAACCAATGAGGTAAACCCATCATTAAGCTACGATATAACTGTTCAATTTTCAAGCTTTCTGCTCATACGTCTTTTTGTAAGCGAACAAAATAGCGTCGCGAAATATCGTGACTGTTTTGTTTGTAGCCGGTATGGCGATCGTTTTCTTTTCCCAGCAAGTTTGAGGAAGCGAACTAAAAGCTTCCGGAAAGAAGACGGAAACAAAGGAAAGAACACAACAACGGCAATAATAGTTTAAAAAACAAACAAACAACAACAGCAACAACAAAAAAAAAAACAAGAAAGAACAAAAACGAACAAACAAAACAAAGACAAGATGACTGTACTGGCATTTACGCGTGATGCTGTGTCTAAATTAATTTCCAGTCTACGCTTCAAAGCCTTCGCGATTGAAATATTACGTAACGTACTCGAGATCATACCGGAAATTTCTTTCTGAAAACGTCATGATAGGGGCAGATACATATCTGACTCACGCGCTGTTCAGGGCTATTTATATTTGCTATTTATTATTCGAGATCATACCGGGAATTGCTTTCGGTGAAAGTCATGATCCGGGGAAGATTACATTATCGACTACGAAGAAGAAAATAAAGGAACGCAACCGAAATTTCGACACGGGCTGCCCTTTGGGCAACCCGCGTAAAAAAAACGGAGCAATTTTTCCTCACCCCTTTCCCACCAACATGTAATCTGTATATATGTTTTCTTTTTCTTGTTCCAAGCCTTTACAAGCCTCGTAGTTCCCGCGTTCTCAGAGGAAAACAACTTAACTAGGCATGCTAATTTGTTGGTAAACATTTGTCGCGGACTACATCGAATCAATCATTCAATCAGTTTAATCCAGGATAATACAAAAAACTAAGTGAAAATGGCGCTACTTACTAGACCAAGACACGTCAGTGTATCCACCAAATATGTAGCTGCCGACTTTTATTATAGTAACAGTGGGACCCTTTCCATCACATTTGCTGTGAAATGTAGATGCTGCCCAGCCATCAGTCTTAGCGCGCCAACACTTCACAAACCTGCTACGGGATGAGCTCTGGAGGACTGGCGTTAAATAAGATATCAAATTGACAAGATACTTTCTGTCGAGGCTTCTGAGGATATTGGATGCTCTAACGACGTCTAAATAAAATGAAAAAGTCAGTAAAACATTTCAGTATGAGATGAGTATATAGAGATACATTCCATGGAGTAATTATTTCATTTCATAAATAAATGTGAATTGTGAGAGTTTGCTTATTCTTTTTACTAACCAGGGAATACCGATGCCGATACCGATGCCCTCTCTTGGTTGTATAGTCAGGTGTATTGTGTCTATTTTATTGATCTTTGATTAAGGAATTCACTTCCCCCCGGCCCATGAAGAGCTCAGTACCATCGAACGAATATGTACAAGACATCGTTGTTCTGTGGGTCTGTGAACTTTCCCAACAACAAACTATGGTTTAAGGTGTAATGTTTCAGAGATGATGGAAACATAAGTAGATTTGTTTATTTAAGGAATGATGCAATATTTGTTTTTCGTGGGAACAGTTACTTCCGTTTGGCTATCGAAGGCAGCTGATAAAGCTTCTCATCCTTAATAAAATTAATTTAATTGTTCCAGGTTGTATTGCTGTTCAGGCTTTTTCTATTTCTTCAGCACGTTAACCGGGGAATCTGAAACATTGTTAAGTAAGATATTTTAAAATATACTTATTTTAAATCAACGGATGTAAATATCTGTTTGCCGTATTGTAGCCAAGTCACTCGTGCATGACACAGTAGGGAGCGAGTGCGATTTTTTTCGAACTTTGATCGGCGTTTCTGCAAAAAGAGCTGCTAGATCCTAAACCGTAAACCTAAAAATTAATGACCGAACTGTCTTTTGTTAAAATATCAGAGGATTTGAGCCACTACCGGCCAGCTTTTTGCCTCGCTGAGTTTGGATTATTTTAGACTTTGCGTGATTGACAAGTGTGTCTAGTTTATCCGAGCTCAGTTCGCTCTAGCAGAGATGAAAGTAATTGTGATGCTTTGACTGAGGGAGAATCAATGTATTCAGTTTCTCTTATCACAGCTATGAAAACGTCTGTGTAACGAGAAGCTGAAAGGTGTTAAATTTCGAGTGCTTGAGAGGTGAAATCCGAGCTTCCGGCAGGGTGACCGTTTTTCTTGGTTTTCTGCCGTTATATGAAATAGTTAAAAAAAAACTAACAGTGTATCCTTCAGCGAAATCGATTTTTTTGGCCGTGGCCACATGTTTTGATTTTTTTTTTCGATTTTTACTGACATTCCTTCCTAACCTGTCCAAGTCAGGACATCTAAGCCCAAGTCAGAATAAGCTACTGTTATGTAAACGCTGACACGTAATTATCTCATTGCCGCCACCATGTTTCTTAATGATGGTTAAATTTTCTAAGGGAAACTCGTTCCCATCCTACAATGCAGCAGTTTATTTCCTTCTACTGCTGAGGTTGACAACCTCGAATCTTGAACGAATACATTTGTCAATAAAAAAAAAACAGGCATTATTGTTCATTTCGCTGCAGTGGGATTGTGTCACAAAAAGGCATCATATGTCAAACGTTATACAGATCAAAACCGTGTTACAACACTTGAAAACAGATTACTTGATAAAACAAACTGTGAACGACTTAAACCGATCGTCAGACACACCTTACTCTTAGGAATAACGGAGATCTGGCGAGCATGGACGAAGCCACAAGAAAGCTTACGAGAGAGAGGAGAGAAAGCCACCGGAACTAAGAGAGCCACCGGAAATTTAAAGTGCTGGCGTGGCGACAAGTGTTCTCAAAATCTCCTGGCTATTTATCGGTGATAACATGTCAACCTCGAGGTAAGAATTACTGACGATAGAATTTGAGAAGGATCCAATCCGAGCCGAGAGATAGCTAATAGCTAGTTGTTGTGATATAAAGTAAGTCATTTTATTTTAACACTAGTAGTAACATACCCCTTCGAACTTCAGAGTAGGTCCCCGTCTCAATGTCAAACACTCTAGCACTTGTTGCTACGCATATGTAATATCCTGTATCGCTCATTTGTAAGTCCCGAATGACTAAATAGCCATTACTTTGTTGGCTCCGTCCAACTGGCAGTTGACCTCCTTGTTTTCTCCAGCTGATAATTGGTTGTGGATCACCAGTAGCGCTGCAGTTCAACGTCAAAGTTTCGCCTGAAGATAAAGAAACCCTCGTGGGTGGCTTCACTGTAAATCGAAGTAGGGAAACAACAACTAGCAGTGTTTTCCTTTCAACACTCCCTAGAACGTTTGTTGCTGAACAGAAGTATGCATCCGAATCACTTTTAAGAACGTGTAATATTTGTAGCCTGCTGTTTTTATACCTCACCCTCCTCTGGGGTAACCGGCCAGATGATTTTCTCCAAGTGACAACTGGGGTAGGATGCCCTGTGACGAGACACGTTGGAAAAGTAAAGTTACTTCCTTCAATGGCGTGATGAGGTCCGGCATTAAGGGAGACACGAGGACGAACTGCAACAAATTAAATATTATTTAATGTTTATACTGCACCAATAGCTAAGGGGTATCCCTCAGTTACAAACCTCAGAGATGAAGAGTGCACGTGGCAACTAATAGATAAGATACTTGCCTAAGCAAACAACACGACACTGCAGAATTCAAGAAGCTAGTTAGCCTCATAGCACCGACCTGGAAGGAACGACGCTCTAATCATCACACCACTTCGCCCTCTGTGTTTTCTTTTAACCACGTTTAGTGTGTTTCTAGTTTCATACTTAAAACAGAAGCTGTGCCTATAATGACTGCAATGAGTCTAAAACTGTCCACTTGTTTCAACTGATGACATCAAACCTCGGTAATTTATACTTTTGAGGATTTCTTTTTTGACTTGCATTTCTTTTTTGACATCAAACCTTGGTAATTTATACTTAGGAGGATTTCTTTTTTGACTTGCATAAGCGCCCAATTAAACGTTCGAATTTTGTCTGTTTCCGACGTTACTGATTCCTAAAATTGCGGCTTACATTTTTGGATAACACAATACAAAACATCTTTTAATTCATGATCCAATCTTACTTACGAGAGAAAGGAAAACGCTTTGTTGTCTTTATGACAAGAAAAATACTTCATTCTCGCCAAGTCACTTCAAGAAAGCTGTTCGCTTATTTTTTCAATAGCATGTCATGTTTCTATTTTTCAATTTTGTGTGAAATTTCTTCACAGATCTTTTCTTGAACTCTGTATTTGTACTTAAATTGTGAATCGAAGCATGTAACGCTTTCAGAAGCAAGTAGCTCGCTTAATAGAAAGTGAAAGAGTGATTCGTCCAGTAATATAAACAACTTACCATTTACTACAAGCTGCACCGTGGACTCTGCCTGTCCTAGGATGTTTGATGCTGAACATTTGTATACACCCGCGTCACTTCCAACCACCGTTTTTTAAAGTAAAGTCCCTCGTGAAACTGCTGACTGAGTTATATCTGACTGGCCGTCCTGTTTACTCCATGTTATTGTAGGCTGAGGGTTACCACTCACTGAACACTGAAACGAGGCTGTTCCTTTTTCGTTAACTGTCAACTTAGCGGGAGAAACAGCAATAACAGGAGCTGAAATCGATTCACCAGGCTCTCCTTTAGTTCCCGGCATGCCTGCAGGCCCTGTGTCTCCTTTTTGTCCCATGGGTCCAGGTTCACCCTGTGGTCCCACAGGTCCCATGATGCCTTGTTTGCCACTCTTTCCAGGTGATCCCATAACACCTTGATCTCCTTTGTTTCCAGTTCTCCCTTTTTTTCCCCTTCGTCCTCGGGTTCCTTTTTCTCCCCTCGGTCCAGGTGGACCAGGAGGTCCTAGTGGACCTGGCGGGCACGCCTCACCCTTTGATTGACAGAGTTGCAGTGTCCCCTCTGATAACAGTTTGTCGATTTTCAGCATCGTGTCCTCTGTTCGTTTAGCTTCTGTTGTGTTCTTTGTTGAATCATCGTGGCGCCTGATCCTGTCAAGTTTATTTGATTGATGTCCTTCAACCAAAAAGGAAACGGTTTTGGAATACTGCTTGATCTCAGATATACTATATCATTTATCATAAAATTGGTGGTCGGTGGGGGAATTCACTACTATGCCCTCAATTATATACACATTTTGTATTTTTGATTGTGGGGATGGTGGTTATGGATCGATTTTTTCCCGAAAAAGTCGCTAATCTTTCAGGATCTGTATCACTGTAACTTAAAAAGAAAACTGAGATTAATACTTGAACGTCGATTTTTTTTCGCGGAAAAAAACGAAGTTGGCTAGATGGGCTCTCACAGCTCTTGTACGGACAAGGTCTTCATCACCAGGGTAGTCCTCGCTTGGCCCACAAACAGTCCTTTCACTATTTACAGTTTCTAAAAACGCCCTGTTCGCGCAGGATTCCATTGCCGAAATGCCTGGCCAGGATCACGTGCATGTCAGCCAGAACAGCAAAGTGAATATCAAGTTGCAGTTGTTTTGTAACACTGGCTTATTGATTTGAGCCGTCGCTGCTAAAACGACCACTCAATACAACACGGCAGGATCAAGGTCACATGTTTTTCTCCACTGATTTTACTGATCGACTGCTTATTTAAGAAGATAAAGAAGCAGTAAGGTTTTATTTGCCGTACTTATGCTAGCCTGCGAACGCAGACGTATTTCCGGCTGTCGAGATTCTCTCCGCCGGAGAGAATCTCGACAGCCGGAAAAACGTCTGCGTTCGCAGGCTTATATGCCTACGACATCGAAATTGTATGCCTTTTCTTGCACTTGTTTAGTGAGCTTCTTGACCGGTATAAACATATTTTTTTAGAGCAGAATAGGAAAGAAATCTGTGATAAAAAAACATTGACTGGCTGTCTTCGGTCAGTCTGATTAGTTTTAGGGCCCAATATGTGATGTTTGGAAACATTCACAGGCTCCAGATGTCAAGTGTTTGTGAATCGGTTTTCATCTCATAATTCGTGACGTGAATTGTGAGTCGCAAGTATCACACGCACTTTCGATCTTTCCTGAGTCGGAAAGAGTTTGAATAAGTGCTTGAAACTTGGAACAAATTAAGTTCTTTTCTTCGTCTTTTGAAATATGAGATTTAATTTTGAGAAAATTACATACCATAGACACTTTTATTTTAATGAAAATGAGCATAAGTTTCAAAGCCGTAGCGAACACAAACTTGCATGCTTTGGAAAGCAGCTAGCGAGTTTGAAATGTTTATTGCATTAATTTGTGGGATGATTGGTCTAGGTTTCTGTAAAGTTTCAAGTTTATTGGGTTATTTAACACCGTGAACGGGGCTTCGCTCTTTGACCTAAATTTTCGCGGTTTTCACCGGCCTGTGACCGCACCTAGGCCGTTTATCTAAAAATAAAATACCTTGGAGCTTTAAAATATGATTTTCGAAAATTGTTAATCCAAGGGTATCTTCAGACGAAATATCAGCTATTCGACCAAGTGATCGCTGAAGTGCAGTTCTCGATTCTTACAGGCAGCCGCTCTTAAGAAAAGCTGCAAATCTTTTTCCATATGGGACACAAACTAACAGGCATTTATCTTTGGTGGCCGCCTAATCACGAAATAAATCAATTGCAGAACCCTGATAGGACCACACAAAAGGTGGCAATGGCCCTTTTTAAAATCAATCGAAGGGCCCTATCTGTTCCTCTCTCGAGATAGGTGGACTATAGGACCCTGCTTGCTTCTGGTCACGTGTCTGCGCACGATAAACGTCTCCCTAGTCGAGACATACTCGCTCTCGATTATTTTGTTCGCAAGAGCGGAACAGAGATTTTTAAGCGCTAACGAAAGCAAGAGAAATGCGAGAAATTTGGCGTAGTTTCATGCATGCGGTCTGCAAAAATCAGATTAATTTATCACATATCGGATTAATTTATCTACAGAGGGACTGTTTCATGAAGTTCTACCAGAAATATTACCTATCCCAGCCTCAACTGCTGTAAAAAGTACATTTTTTGCTCTTAAAATGAAATTTAGTTTAAATACAATTCTTTCAGTAACAGCACTGGCAATAAATCACTCACACGAGGCAAATGCAATTTTCACAATTAAAATAAATATTCTATTTGTCACCGATTTCTGCGCTCTCAGCTCAATGTTTTTTCATAGGGAGCAAAATAACATAAAAGTACCTTTGAATTATTTTTGGTAGTATATATAAGTAGAGTAGTATTGTGTTTGTTTACTGAATTGTAAAATTTTAAAAAAAGAAATGATCACGAAGCTGCAGAAGCTATTAAATCAGCCCTCATTGCATCCCCTCGCCTTCCCGCAAAAAAAAGTGATAAGCAATTTTTTTCTGTAAAACATCTTTGATCCGAATGACCTAGGCCTGACATACAGGAAAAAACGGGTTTTAATTTTGTGGTCATTAAACGTAAGATTGCAATCACAGCTCACGCCAAGGTCCTTAACGGAATCGACAGGTAGAAGTTCTTTACCCAAAAGAGAAAGACGCAAACCCTGGAGTTTTAATAGCATTTGTATATGCCCCGCCTATAAAACAAATAGCTTAGTTGTTGGGGTTTAACAGCAGCCTATTAGGGAGCTTAAGATCCGACGACGGCGGGTGTCTGCGACGGCAGCTATGACCGTGGAAAACTGGGGAGAGGCTGCCGTCGTAAGGCGTGAAAAGTAAACCTTATGAAACCGACCGGAAGACGGCTAAGGGTTCAATAATTTTTATTTTAGTTATAGCTTCGTTTAGATCGGCTCGTGGCCCTCTCTTTGAAAGCTTCGACGACGGAGAAATTTCAGAGGGCGGATTTCTTCTCTTTTACGATTAAAATAAGTCGAAGAATCCAGATTTTTCTTATTCTTCTACCCATTCCATAAAGATTCTGCCATTTAAAATTACATATTTTTAATGCAGGTAACAAGAAAACATGTAAATATGCATGCAGACAATTCCAAACCAGATTTAAAACAAACTTGTGAATATAACAATTCGTTAAATCATCGCACCATTCCAGAACCATAATCACGTCGTGCCACGACATGATATGACTTTGGAATATAGTTGAAATATTGTATCTTCTTCATAAAATGTTGCATAGACCAAAACTTGGTTCTGCTATGATTCCTTCGCCTTTTTCCTTGTTAATTCAAAACTGTCGGATGGATCTGGATCAAAACAAGCTCGATTTTGTGTTGTCAACAAACTTAGCCGAGATTAATGTTGAATGTTGACTCCTCCGTAAAAACTAAAATCTTACTTTAAGACGTTTTTTACACTTAATTCTGGTGCTGTGGTAAGACAGCGCGTAAATCTCATTTGAAGACGATTTATCTTAGGATAAGACGACTTTCTTCTTATTTATACGATGATGGCGTCTTAGATTAAGATGATTTTTTCCTTAGATTCAAAGTGCTGTGGTAAGTCATATTTTCATCTTAACTCAAGATTTGAACAATCTTATTCTAGATGCTTTAGAATCTCAATTTAAGTTTCGAAGCAAGGAAGAAATCTTCAATCTAACTGCAACGGTCACTATTAAGCCTACATTCAAAAACAGGGAGCGTTTAATACTGTTAAGCTTGAACATGATACATGCAGCAATGAAAACACAACAAATTTCAATCCATAGTACTTTATTAAAACCAAATTTGAAATGACACAACTTATACAAATCCGCTTACCGTAAATTCCCAGGAAAACAGAGGTCGGGTCGCGGCATTTTAAATACTGTTTTGTTGGTCTTAAAAGTCCCGTAAATTACAAACTTTGCATTGCAGATTGTCTGAATTGTCACTACACTCATTCCTTTGATCGGTGACGCAGCAGAATTGCAGGACTCATCTTGGTTTTCAAAAAACAGGCGGTTTAGAAAGCGACAGTAATTTCTTCATTCCATTTTCATTCCGCTGAGTGTGCAGTGCATGCTGTTAAGTTCGTGTATAGTTACAACGTTTAGTTGAGGCTTTAGACCGTATTTGATGTCCAGATGTCTTCTCATTTGAATATTGAAGTTGTTGTCTTGAAATTCTTGTAAATTCTCCACTCTCCGCTGCTTGAAAAATATTAACGGCTTGTTTTAAGTCTGATCAAGGTGAGAGTTTGCGATGAATCAAACCTCCAGACTCCAGCCCAGACTCCGTGTCTGCAGAGTTTGGATCAAAATCAACCAATCAGAAGAGAAGTCCTATTCCCTATGAGGTCTGCATTTTTTTAATGAACCAATCAGGAAGGGCTTTCCAAAATTTGGATCCTTTTGTGTTGGAATTTTCTATTTCTTCCAAGTTAGCCTTTTTTTATTTATTTATTTATTTTTTTTTTACCGAGAACTAAAATGGTGAGAGCAGAGATCGGCGTATTAAATCGCTGATATCTGGCATGTCAGATATCGGCGATTAAATTCGCCAAATGTGCCCGTTCCCGCGATTTTTTTACGCTCATCGCTGCGAATTGCCAGTAAAGTCAATCAGTCAGGTTGGGCGGGTTAATCACATGAACAACGCCGCGATCGGCCAAAAAAATCGCCAGGTATGTCCGCATCAATCGGTGGCGAAAATCACTTGCGATTTTCGCTGGCGATCAAATTCGCTGCGATCGTCGAATAAAATGCCAGGTGTGTCGCCAGCTTAAGGCGTATTGCATCTTACGTAGGATGGCAGTATCTTATAGCCTGCTTAGGCGTCTTAAAATTTCCACAAGACCAAAAAACGTCTTAAAATAAGGACCCCATCGACTCAGATTAATATAATTAAGACTGGTCTTTCTTAAAGTAAGATGCCTCAATGTTGATTAAGATAAGCGCTTCTCAAATGAAGACGATTTAAAGACAATATTTAAGACGATCTTTTATCTTATATACTAACTGAGACTCCGATAGTCTTCATTTGAGATCTCCTGTGTTAAAATAAGATGATCACCGTCTCAATTTAATGTGGTGGTGGTCTTGCATAAGACGGGAAACGTAAGGTAAAATCTTAGTTTAAGATTTTAGTTTTTACGGAGTCGTTATTTCGATGAAGGACGACTCGTCTAATTTAGCTACAACACAACAGAATTCAAACAGGGTATTTAATGATTGACTTTCATACATATTCCTAATAGTACATCAAGAAAAAAAGAAAAGTTACTGGTTGTGGTTTGCAATTGGCGGCTTCGTGACAGAGCCGCAGCGGCTTTCCATGTAGACTGCAAGCAGTCCCTTTCTGCGCTCGACTGGTGCGAGGAGAAATAAACGAGAAGCTCGTTCGCTCCAGATTTTTCGCGCTCGGCTATTCCGCGCGACCTCGACTATCCAGAAAGGGACTGCTTGCAGTCTACCTTCCATGTGGTCATCGACAGCCCGCCAAGATCGACAAAATGAAACGGAGATTAATCCATTAAAAATCTTTTTCTCTTCATGAAATACTTAGATAAAACGATCCACTAAGATTGAAAAACCTTTAACTATCGAAAGTATCAAAGAATTTTGCCGAATAAGACCGAAAATGGGATTATTACCTTGGCCGTAAGGCGGACCGAGTTAAGGTTTCGGTAGCATTATCAAATTCTTTTTTCTTTTTGTGGTCGCGATGGGCCGAGAGATTAGACTTCGGGCCACGAGTTATTGTTCTCGGTTATTGTACTCGGCTGGTACGAGCTAAGTTTTCGTCGCGTTATTAAATTCTTTAAATTCTCGGTCGCGTTCTTTGTAGCCAGCGAGGCATGCAAGGCAGACGCGCGAGGCACGAAACAAAAAATGCGAGGCATGCGAGGCATGAAAAACCGTAAGATAAACTGCTAACCGTTAAGCTAACCGGGGAGCTATTTAAGCTCACCTGAGTGCTATTTAGGCTCAGACCGGAGTGCTCTTTAGGCTAACCGGAGTGTTTTTTAGGCTAACCTGAGTGCCTCACACGTCTGCCTCGCGTGCCTCGCATGCCTCGCAGATTGTGCATCCCCGCCGTGAGGCGCCGAGTCTGAAGTTCACCACATGACTTGTCACATACAGGATGGCAGATGCAAGACACAAATGACTAAAAATAAGACTTATTCCTCTAGAATTTATCAACTTTAACAGAAACGGCATTCACTTACCTAGAGAGGCATTTTCTACTTCCAAGGCGAAGACTCTTAAACTTTATGCGATGAACAACAGAATGATACGAAGAAACTTAATCTGTTTATATGTCTATTTTTATGGTGTCGTTTGTGCATCTATTAACTTTTCAAGTTTTTCAACCATTCCCTTTGTCATCTTTTCATAACTAGCACTTTAAAAATTCGAAAGGTTTTTATCGTTTTTTATTTAGTTACCTTTTTTTAGTTCCTCAAGGTTAGTTTTGTTTGATGAAAAACGATTTGGAGAAACATTTCAACAAGAAAATTAACGATAATAAAACGACGTTTCGACGACTTCATATCGTCAAATTTCGCACCTATTGAAATCAGTCTATGACCCCGCGGGCCAAGATGTCTCACGTTTACTATCGGAAAAACGATCATGTAGAAACGGTTTCTGTCTTCAAATGAAAGGTGAATAACAAATTTCATTTAAAAATATAAACAGCGAAACATTGAAAAACGTACAAGGATAACGTACACCAGGAGCCCATTATTTGGTTCCTGCGTACGCGTGATGCGTAACTTTACCTTAGATCATACCGGAAATTACGATCCGTCATTGACCCGGCGTCACATACACCGTACAAATGGTTTTTGTCTCTAAACAAAAGGTGAAAACGTAAGGATTAAAGCCCAGGGATTATAAAAAGCATTCGTATGACAAATGTCGTTTTCCCCTGTATTTCATTCTGACTGCAAGAAATGCAATTCTATCTGGTGGTTACTTATTGCCTCACTATATCTCTGTATCTATCTATTTGGGGAGAATTAGCGATGCTGGAGGTTTAATATCACTGCTAAAAGATTGTAGGCTTACGCACCACGCAGTCAAATATGGCTCGAGTATAAGCTGAAAACAGCTTCTTGTTTTACTCACGTTTTAGACGCGACGGCAAACTCGGCATTTTGACGTCGTAAACAACCCCGCTACGGCAGGAAACTTTTCACGACGGCTGTCCGGAATTTATTTGGCAACATTTTTTACTTCTGCCCGCCGTCATAGACACCCGCCGCCGTCGGATCTTAAGCTCGGTATTATCGAAGTACCAATTAAAAATCCTACAAAGAACTTGGTTCATAGCAGCCATGGTGGTTTCGCTGTCCTGAACTCGAAACGACATTAGCGGTTTAGTGTAGTCAATATAATATTCTGTTGAGAGCGTTCGTGAATTGACGGTAAATAATTAGCGTATACGGTGAAGAGTGTAGTCCTGTACACCAATAAATTTCAGTGAATTTGGCTACCAACGGAGTTAAGAATATACTGATTGCACATGTGTACAGGCAAATTGATAAAGCCTGCATTTTTATAACAAACAGCTGTATATCAATATTAAGTCCCTGGTCTACGAATAAAGATATTCAGTTGATTTTGATCCTGGGGAGAGGTTATTCATTAGAGGGTTATAGGTTTTCCCACTCGAAAATTTACTCTGTCGACTCGACAATGCTTATGTCTACTCGTACGATTCGTGCGCAGGACTCGACAACCTAATAGAGAGACACGCAATGGCGTCTTGTAGATTCTTTACATTGCGTCGGTCCTAAGCTATGCCTTGCAAAACATGCGAAACATTTTTAATTTTCTGAATTTTCTTACATGACCATTACTACAAACCAGTACCTTGAGTATTCACGATGATCTTAATGACATCTGGATCTCTAGACGATGCTTTGGGGTCCGCGACGATTTCAAGAGCGTTTATCCTCTTTTTGTGTTCCTTCAATTCCAATTCAATCCTCAAAAACCCGGCACAGTACAACAGAATCGATATAACAGAAATAATGGAAGCAAAGGAAGGCGAACTGTGCTTCTGAGCCGTCATATTAGTCAACAATCCGCCGCACTTATCTGCAATGCAATGTTTGCCTAATACTGCCCGATATGTGATACTCACATCACGAGCGTGGATGATGTGGCGAAGTTTATCCTATTTATATTCCTTCTCATGTTATGCGATACAAAGTTCAAATCCGTCTCGACAAGTTTTCTTAATTCATATCAAAACACATGAGAAGGTGCCAGAGTTCATGGAGGACGTGCTTACAGAGTTGGGCATTCGCCAACTCTCTTTTCGCACCCGCGAGATACTCTTATGTGGTCTCTCGTGCACGTTGCTGTAACGGTTCAGCGGCCCTTTAACTGGACTGCCTGTAGTCCTGAAGCTGTCCTTAAAAGAAAAGAAAACTTCAAACTAGAAACCACAATTTTCTCACACCACAAGAAACTCTATCCAAGCGTTTTGTCGGGTCAAGATTATTGTTATTGGGGGGTAATTGTGTTGAGTATGACGCGCCGTTTGTTTCAAAGTTGGTTGGTATTTTTATAGTTACCGTATCTGTATCATTCCGAAGTATCTCCCCTGTCGTAGCCTGTGTAGAGCCGCCCCCTCCCCTCGGTGCAACAAAGGAAATAGGAGACGTCTGCACGCAGGCTACTCCGTCGTCCACATATAAATATTATTAATCCTTCAAATGCTTGCTTCTTTGAGTTGTTTGCAATAAACAGATCTGTTGCAGAAATAATTAGTAATCATTAGTTTAGTTTGACACTGTTTTCATTGTGGCCTGAGTATCAGTCTTTTCAGTGGGGAGGGGGGGGGGGGGGTTGGGGAGAGGGGAGATAACCGGTCATTTCAAAGTTGATTGAAGTTGCATGAAGCTTTAAACTATCGTTTCCGGCCGTTGTTTCGTGATTACGTTCTCCATATCTTACGACGATGATTTTATTAAAATTACCTTTTGAAAGACATGTTCGCGGTCAAAATTTAGCAAGTAACAAATCCGAATGGTGTTACAGAGGCCGAAAGTTAGTCTCCTTCGCAGTAGCCTGTGTTGCAGCCGATTTTGTCACTCGAGACCCTGACTTGTCAGTCTACCCGTTGTTCTGTTGTTTGGGCTGGTCACGCAACGCGCTCCCTCTCGTGTGACGAGCCCAAACAACCTCGAAAGTTGACTATAATCCCTTCATGGCATCTGCTGCAGGCGCGAAAGTGTCATGCAGAAAACGTGACAAGGTCTACGCGAGAGAAGTTATGCGTTTGCGCGTTTGTTTTGGCCCAGCAACAGGAAACGGACGTAATCTGACGGAGCCGGAAATCTCTAACAATATCTTTTTGGAGTTATAAATGAAATAAATTTGTATTTGACATGTTTACGAGTACAACGCGGTGAAGCGTTATTAGTTTGGGGGTAAACATAGCACAGAATTGTTTATATGGAGAAAGAAATTGAAATTCAAGGTTATAGTCAAAGTTGAAACCTGGAAAAATATATTACAAACTTAATGTACCATGAAACTGGGTTGAAAGCGTTCAATGACGATTTTTGTTACTCAATATTACTTTTTATCTATTAAACGCTGTGAAGTCTAGGAGAGCAGGACGTTAAAGGTCCCCCTTATTTTCTTTTGGAAGGCTACATCTCTTGAACTACCGGGATAAAAAGTTTAAAACTGTTTCAAAGAGTATAAAATAAGATATGTGATGGTGCGGATGCAGTTTTTTTTTCTTTTTCGTCGACTACATTTTCCCCTGGGAACTGATTTTTTTTTGTCTTCTCTTTTAGCTGTTTCTGAGTTTGAAATAAAAACCGTTTCGTTTGTGATTAAATGTAAACAGCAATTTCTAAACATTATTACGTAATTCGTGATAAAATACGCGTCATAGTACCACATATGCAAAGTTGAAAAATCTACAATTTCGATTTTATGCAACTTTGTCTTTTCTCCGTTACGTTTATTTTTTTTTGCGTTTAAATACCCCTTAAGTTTGACCATAGACACTAATGTCGCGGGAAATTTGAATTTCTATAATAAGCTGTAACTTCACGTCTTCTTATCCGATTGAGATGGGGTTTTCACCAGAAATCATAGAATTCTATACCGAAAACCAATACAGCATTTTTCACATTATTTTCCTGAATTTTAATTCTGACGCCAAATTTGGGCATCATTTGTGGCGTCACAATAGCAGTCAAATAAAATTAAATAAGAACCAATTGCAAGGTAATTTATCCACCTACTTCCCTTCTAAGTCTCGTTACATTCGATTCATTCTACTTTTGTCTATAGCTTATAACTCTCAGTTTTGAGAGTCGCGGGAGGAAAAGCCCTAGCAACCGACCATCGTGATATAAATGATAATAGAAGCAGAAGGCTGGTTTGGCCAGCCTAAATATAGCACACTTTAAAAAGTAATTCTGCGTTGTGTCGGTCTCTGCTTCTATTATCAAATAGAGTAACCTTTTTTACATCTTGTATTTAAATTGACTGATAAATGAATCACTAAATGACGTTGTCGTCATATACAGTTGCGTTTGAGACTGTCAATGTATACTTCTCGAGTATATTGAAAGCTACATCAGCGTGTATCAATTTTTTCAATTTAGGTGTTGCTTTTGACTTACTTGACTTAGTTCCTTATCTCCTCTGGGAGAAAAGGGCCGTTGACTTGTTTTCTCCATCCCACCCTGTCTCTCGCAGCGATGACAGCCTCTCCCCAAGTGTCAAAACCCATCTTCTACCTCTCTCCTTCCACAGTCCTTCTCCAGGTCTCTTTCGGCCGCCCTCTTTTCCTCTTCCCCTTGTTTTATTAGGAGGAGTTCGAAAAACGAAAGGAGAGAGGCAATCGTTTTTTTTTTTTTTTTTTTTTAGCAGGCACTAAAAGCAACACCTCCAACTTGGACACTGGAGGTGTTGCTTTTAGTGCCTGCTAAAAAAAAAAAAAAACGATTGCCTCTCTCCTTTCATTTTTCGAACTCCTCCTAATAAACCAAAAAAATTCACTAAGCAATCTTTAAAATGCGGCTAAATTTCTGTTAATTCAACTGCATTTTCATCCTACTCCAAATCCAAATTCGAAGAAGGCAGCTTTTCAGGTCGATCATATTGCCAAGACTTGAACTATTCTGGATTGAAATCACCATGATAATTTATTAAGTTTAAAACGTCGTTACTAAATCCATGTCAAATTTGTGTCCACATATAAAATTAATGGCGGTATTTTCGACATATCCGCATTAAAAATATAATAATAATATCTATCGTCTCGTTTTCGTTTTTTCTTTTTCTTTTCTTTCTTTCAAATTTTTTGAGGTCGTAAGGGCAGCTTTGCTTTGGTTGAATTCTTTCTTCTTCATTTTCTTGTCTTCTTCTTGATAACAAGGATAATTAAAATATTTACTACATTGCGTGATTGAATTTGTTCACGTCAATTTGGTTGTTTTAAATCTCGCCGCACATCTCTCAGGCATGGATATAAAAATGATTAAAGGGCCATGCAAGCTTGCGTGGTTGTGCCATTAAATCTTTCACGACAAGGGCAGCAATTATACATATTTTGATGCTTACGAAAAAAGAAATTAAGCCGCGTGTCTGTCGAACATTATATTTCAGAATACGCTGCTCCGGTAATTCCTGAGAGGATTTTTGATTTATTTCCGTGTTTTTCACTTGTCTTTCATGTCACATTCTGCGTCGCGTAAACATCATTCAGCAAAACATATGGCACTTAGCCTTCAAAGGATAGCTATCCTTACAACAGACTAGAATATCCTTTCAAGCCGAACAGTTCATTTTCTGCAGGACTTCGGACTCATTTGGTGAGTACACTTTCGGCACGTTTGTTATTTTTGTTTTGCAGCAAAAAAGGACTTCATATTTGAATTAGTTCAGCAAATATGGCAATCTTCGGGTTGATTGTCTCACATCAAAAGACAAAACAAAATAAATATTTTCTTATGTATTTCTCTTCAAAATGTGTTACCGTCTATTGCTTCAACAAAAGGAACGCCTCAAAAAGACGAGAGCTATGATTTGAATCATTACGGTTTAATGTTTTAAGGAATGACGAATAAATTCGATCCTTTAACACAGTAAACTTTCGATCAGCTTTAAAGTACGAACTGATCGAATACTGAAAATACGAGAGAAACTCGACAGCATAAATGACACTCGTTGACCAAGCTACAATAGCTAGACCCGGAAGCGGACAAGACACTTCAGTCTAAATCTATTGTTAACCAAAAAACCCGATCTTAGCAGACATTGACACTCTAGAATATATTTACGTTCAACACAGTTTTCTCGCCGAAAATCTCTGTTGTATTATATGGTTATTTTTTTTTACGCTCCCGGTTCAGTTTAAATTATTTATTGCATGGTTTTCCTTTTAACGCTTTGATAGGTATCCCATTCGGTGACGTCACGTCAGAGGTAAATACAGATGTTATCACACTCACAGATGCCAACATTTATCATTTTTATTCTTCAGCCCGAGGGAATGAGTGGTGAAAAGATCACTTTTGACAAGAGTTGACAAATTCATAAACGTGGAAGTACAAGTGCGTCATTATGTGTACTTTTGAGAATATTTTAAACTGAGCTAACTGCAAAACAATACATATCCACGTTACACCGAAAATATCACTATAAATTAAAGCAATTTTTTTTATATATATTTAATTAAGTAACGCCCTCTTCGAATCAAAGAAATTATGATACAATCTTGAGGTTAAAACATATATTTGTTATAAATTAATCATATTTTTCATCTCCGACCAGTCAGTCGTTTGATACGAGCTTTGGTGGATTGCGCTTGATTATTTCAGTATTGTCATGCATGGTGATTACAGTATTACTAGCAATAAGGTGTTTTATAGCATATGGCATGCAGTTGCCATGGGAAATTTTCTTGGAGCCAGACCTGGTCTATCTGGGAAGCTCTGATCCCAAGATTTTACCTGGCGCATATTTTTTAAGAATAAAAAGTAGCGAGATTAAATCATGACGTTTCAGCGACGACATGTCACCATTATCAAATGTAAATTATTATAAGGTCAGTAACGTTACTGAACTTATAATCATTTACATTTGATAATGGTGAAATGTCGTCGCCGAAACGTCATGTTTTAATCTCGCTACTTTTTGTTCTGAAATGTTTTTCCAAATCCTTCGTTATCAGTATATTTTTGTTTTGTACGTTATGCGATCATATGTAACAAGGCAGCCTGTCAGGATCTCAGAAATCTCCTTTTTTCAGTATCGAGATGCCAGTGACGTGAAAATATTCCCCAGTAAATCGGACTGGCCGATTGTTGGATAAAACTGAAAATACGGCTAGTATAGGTAGTTTGCACTTCCGCCATGTTGGTAGACAAAACAAAAGAAAATTTGTTCACAAAGTTTGCATAAATATGGCAAAGAAATCCCTGTCCACCAACTTGGCCGCGATGCATCACATTCAAACCATCAATTGGCTTGTTTCTCAGTTCTAGGTTAAAATGTAATCAGTCCGAGTTTTCTCAGTTGTAATTGAGGAGCTTTGAGGCTTACAGAGCCACCAGAAAGACGAACGATACTTTCTGCTAAGCTTAGGCAAAGAGGCTTTCTCGTTAGCTCTTTTTCTCTCGAGATTAAGCCTAACCCTAACCGTAACCCTAAACCTAACCCCAATGTCCAAATTGATGTAGTCTCGGTCGCTTGTGCCACCTCTGAGGGAGGCCATTACAACTAGATTAAAATTGAACACAACGCAAATTAGCTAAAAGGTACCAAACATCGTCTTATATACATAATTAGGATTTTGAAGCTAAAAAATGAGTTTTGAGTTTTAAGTTTTGACTGTTGTTCCTTGTGCGCTTTTAAATTTCTACCGAAGCCGTTTTGGCAAGAAATACTTTTGGTGTTTCCCTTCAACAAAATTTACAATATTTCATAAATTCTCATGCATTAATGTTAGCTCTGCAGTGTACGTTGTAGTGATCAAGAGAACCCATGAATTTCCCACTGAGCGCTAGCCCATGTAAGGAAAAGGGACGAGGCAAAAACTTTGACCTCGTCATGAATCATTCATTATTATACATTACCTTTACTGTAATTAAGGATGGCATAGGACATAAGCATAAAATAAACAAGCGAGGATACTGACTTCGTAAGCATAAAGATATACGCATGAGCAGAAAAGTATTTCTTGGCGGAAGTCTCGATACAGGCCAAGATGTAACCATGACTGGTGGAGGAACAGTTGACTGCCTTGTGCTTGTGCTTATGTCGTCCCTATTCTCATGTTAAGTGAAAACTCTGAAACAGGCATTAGAATAATTACAAGAAGTACAAACGTGTTCGTTCTCCTTGTGCTTATGCTTATTCATATGTCGCAGGTGTTCTCACTTGCCGTTTAAGCGGCGTTTGTGCTTATGCTTACTTTCTAGAGAAGTCCAGGCTTACAGAGTTTCATCCTGCCTGTTAAATTACCGCTAAAGAGATCATGAATCCAAAAGCTATGCCATGGCCGACGTTGAACTATAATAACAGGAGCTACTTGTAGATGAATTTTGTTTCACCTCAGTAACGTTTGATGAAAAATGTTTCTCTGATTCTATCAGCTATATTAACTGATTACAATTTTCTTCTTTATGAAAGGCAACAACCGTCTGGATAAAAGTCATGTCTGACCTTGCTGCAATCAAAAACAATGTACAGATACGCGCCTTTAGGAGCGTCTCATTCAACCGCCATCCACCAATTGGATCTCATCGCTCAAGAAGAACTCTCAGTCTTCCAACTCGGGAAAAGCCAGCAATTCCGCCGGTAATAACGGAAAACCCTGAATTCTCGCAGCTGGTGTCTGGCGAACCACACACTGAGGAAGAGATGCCAAAAGAAGAACAGCCGAAACAGCAGCAGATACTCCTGGATTGTTATGAAATCGGTACGGTAGATCTTTTAACCTGGACGTTTTATAGAGTTCCCTATAGGGTGGGGGCGTAGGTGATTGACTTCCAGGAACAGTCTGTATGAGATATGTATTGGCACCATAGCAAGTTTGGGTCCCTTGTAGCAGGCTTTTATTAAGGCTGGTTTTCACTGACTAGGATATGAGCGTAAGAGTAAAGATAAGCAAGTGAGAACACTAGCTACATAAGCATAAAGACAGACCCACGCGCAGAAAACCATTTCTTGACGGAATTCTCGATACCAGCCCTCCTTGGACGAAACGGTTGACTGCCTTTTGCTTGCTTCGACATATGCATACGCAATGTAAATATCGCAGGTGTTTTTGGACGACTATCTTATTTTTTCCAACAGGTTGGGTTAGTCCAGTGGTAGGATTACTCATCAGTCTGCTTTTGTACGCTTGGGCGTGTTTCCTTGCATTGTCTTCAAACAACAAAGAACCAGGAAGTGATTAGAAGTTTTATATGTAAATAGGGACACGGCTTGCTAGGACGTTTACATTTCTGACACTCTACTTACTGATACATTTTAATTCATCATCTGAGGGTATATGAATGATATGGACACCGAGATTCAAGTCAGCTCCAGGAGACAGCAAGTAATTTCCAGCATGTTCCTGATGTCTGTTGGCCCTTGTCGTCATGCCAGACGGTCATAGCAGTTTGCTAGCTCCTCTCGTGGCTAATCCTACCAAAAATCAGGATTTGAGCGGCAGGACCGGCTGCAGTAACGGCACGTAAAGGTGCCACAATTTGAGACGGCGGCCGTTTGACGCACTCTCTGTTTTCTTCGATCGCACTTCTCTTTCCACTCTGCCCTCAGCATCTCTTCCTGCAGGGCGGCTCCTGTGGGCACCGCAAGTTTTCCATGCCGCTCGATCTGACACCATTCGTTACCAGGATTTTGGGTCTATCTGTTCATGTCTAGTACTGGATGTTTATTTCGATCAAAGGATTTCATCACAAACATGTGTCATTGACCAAATACCAAGGAGCCTTGAAACGACTTACTTTTCTAATTGCACGGCTTAATTCTTATGTACCGATAGCGCCGAGATATGTACCAATACCTTTTACTCCCCTCCCCGTGCATAGGGAGCATTTTGATACTGTATGACGCCAGGGTGGAGATAAATTTGTGCAAATTCATGTCCACCGGGCAACTTGTTAAAACTGACTGCGGGGGCCTCAATGCATGTTACGTATAGGCTGTGTAGCAAGCGTTTCCTTGTTTATATTATTATTATTATTATTATTATTATTATTATTATTATTATTATTATTATTATTATTATTACCATTATTTATTTATTTATTTGTTTGGCTGTTTAACCGTGCGTAAATCGGGACGGGGGCGAAAAAAAAAAAAAAAAAGAAAAGAAAAGAAAGGAGTAGGGTCTGATGGAGGGGTGGGGTAATAAGAGGGGACTAGAGAGAGGAAACGCTTGCCGCTTGCCCCTCTACCCCTTCCTCCGTTTCTTTGTTTTTTTTTTTTTTTTTTTTCGTTCTCGTCATAATTTCCGCTCGTTGAAACAGAGAAAAACGCAGAAAACTCCACAGAAACTCTTGCCACGCAGACTATGTTGATCTATGTTATATATTGTGTAGTTTTCTTGATCGAAATCATTATAGAATTGGAGCTGAAGATCACTTAAGATAACTTTAAAGAGCAAAACCCGATATGATGCCTTTCTATACGACTTGCTGCATGAAACCGAAAAAAAAACCCCAACAGTTATCGCAGTTTGTAATAAATTCCTGGCTTTGAGTAAATGCGTTGTCCGGTTGCCGTTTTCATAAATACCAACCCGGCTTTGTCTTCCCAGGTTCCTTCCCTCGTCCCCACGAATGGAAAGCGCTCTAGGTTCATGTGACAAACAACCAATGCATACTGCTAGGATGTGATGTCAATGGGTGGCAATGTGCTTGGATTTGAATGTCGATGGGTGGCAATGTGCTGGGATTTGAATGTCGATGGGTGGCAATGTGCCTGACTTTTGAATGTCGATGAGTGGCAATGTGCTGGGATTTGAATGTCGATGAGCGGTATAAGTGAAAGAAATGTGATGGAAATACATCTATCACTTGTCCACCAGGCTAGGACATAACATCACATTTCTTTCACAATGTTAATCCAATTTATAAACTTGTCTCGATTTACAAAGATAATACCTAACACCAGAACCAAAGGTCAAGCTATTATAACCCACGAGGGAAGCGCGTCAGGTCTGGCAAATGACGAAATGGCTACGATATTTGATAGCTCTGCTGTTATTACAAAAATATTATCTTCCATTAGGCAGGTGATTAGTTCCAAAGCAACGTCAAACTATTGGATGCTTGTGTAGCGTAGCACTGCTCATAGACAGAGAAAACATAACTTTTCGCCGTTGGTAGCAGAGGTTTGCCAGACGAAGCGTCGTGGCCGATTTTCAACACAGGGCAAGTCGCAATGGAAGGAGAAGAACAGGCAAGTGTGCTAGTTGTTTATTTTTAGTGAAACGCGGTGACTTACGGTGTTAGAGCTGATCAGTACCATCAATTATAACTTCCTAACGTACAGTGTCGCCTTAAGGCACGGGAAGAGAGGGGAAAGAGAAGGAGGATCGAGCAACTCAAGGCTTCAGCTAAGTAAAGTTCTGCCTCGCGAAAGATTATTTGTTCACGTTAATCTTAAGCCAATTACAGAACAAAACCATTTGGCACTAAAGTATTGAAGAGTGAGACAGAGGATGCAGAAGACCAAGACAGTGGCACGTCCACAATAATAATGTTAAAAATAAGGGAGTTCTGACTTCTCTGGCGTCCTTTCGCTGAACAGCTTTGACGATAGAAATCGACTAACGATCATCAGTGCCATGAAGCACTGTACTGTTACGTGTTCCACTCTTTCAGACTGGGAATAGTATAGTAAAAGTGTTATAGTTGTTATAGGAGCGAAGGACGGCGGATAGCCACGAACACTTTGAGCTTTGCTAGAGAACTAAATGGAATCATTTCAAGTTCACCTTTCGTCATCTCCCTTTAGTAGAACACCTAGCTGGCAGCCAGCGTTACCTAAAAAGCTGAGCTCTTTCATTTGAATACTATACTCACTGTCAGTCAAATTTCATGCATAAAATGAAAAGTTTGCTTTGATTAGAATGGCAAAAATGCACCTATGAACAACATCTTATTAAATCGACAACTTTGATCAACACAAAATAGAACTACCAATTTTAAACCCATCTCAGTATACAACTATGATGATATTGAGTTGAATGCATCTGAAATGTTAAAATTTATATATAAAAAAAATAAGAATCAGCTGGTCAAAAGCCGCTTTGCCAGGCGCCTGCATTTTAGGCCGGCAAACACGTAAGGCAAATAGGCAAAGCGAGAACGTACTGTTGAATAATCAATCCCCGGCGTCACTGAGATTTAGTGGTGAGCTTTTCGGCTGATTCTCCTTCCAAAGTTTTACTTAAGTTAGGAGTGTATGGTTTCTATAAATCAAGTAGCATTTGATTTCTTTATTGAAAGGAAAAAAATATATTTTGTTATTAATTATAACAGGCAACTTAATGAGCACTATAAAACAGATGACTAAGTAGCGAGGTCACCGCCAGGGCAGATGATCTGATTGATTCATCCATGAACGACGACCTTCTAGTTTCTTCTTCTAAATACCATAAACATAGAATAAAAATGCTGATTTCAAAAGTTAATAAAATAAAATAAAATAAATAAAAAGAAGAAGAAAAAATCCCATTTTTCTTATTCCAAATATAGACGGTTCTTTTCTTCTAAAAACAAATTAAAACAAGCCATTTCTTTTTCTTTGAGAGACGGCTTCGATAGCTGGCTGTCAGTTTCAACAGTAACACTTTATACAACCTATTTAAACATAGCTAAAGAAGATAGCAATACTGGACTCCGAAAATCAGTGGCCAAACTCATTAGTCGATCCATATGCATTTTAGTTTAGCCGACGAATAATCTCTTTAAGTATAAGTATTATATTTTCTTTGGGATTTGTTTGAATTGATGTAGGTCTCGTGTGTTGTTTACTTGATAATCATTTTTTTTTTTTTTGGAAATACAATGCACACCGGAAATATTCAATGCTTAGCGAGTGCCATACTTCAAAGGCTGTGCTCACCAAAAAATGTATGTTATATCCGATGCGTGCTGAATACTGTAACTTCTATTTCTGACACAAAACAAAACTTACCTCTGTTAAAACCATCAATTTCAAGTTGACACTTACTGAAAAAGAAAGAAAGAAAGAAAGAAAAAAAGAAAGAAAGAAAGAAAGAAAGAGAAAGAAAAACGCCAACAAAAACAAAAATACCCCTTTTGTTAAAATTTATAGGGTATGCCTTGTTGTAAGTTTTTTAAATACTGCTTGAAAACAAAACAATAGATCCCATTCAAAAATAATGGAAAAAAAAACCAGTCTTCGTAAATTCGGTTGCTTTCATAAAAAGTGTACTGAAATCAAGTCATGTTCAGAGTGATATATGCTAGTTTTTCTCCTTCCGGACAAGAGATAATGTCCTGGTATATTTTTCTTACGTGCTGTTACCCTTCTCTGTGCTCCCGAATTAGTCGTCAGCAAGTTGACCAAACTCTAAGACCAAAATCGCTTAAAGCGGCTTTCGGGAGCTTACAAAAGGGAAAATTAAAACCACAGCAAAAACAACAGGCAAGGTTTCTCAAGACAAACCGTTTGGCAATTGCAGCTTTTCATAGAAAATCTGTTGACTATTTTGATGGAAAAGATCGATATACAATCTCTCATACAAGGCTCTTTTCATCTGTGGGCCAATATTAACTCAGAAATTCCTGTGGTTTGACCCTTAGAATGTTTGGCTTACCACGAAAACATTTTACAAACAACTTCGGATGTTGTGAGCAGAATCTAGTCCATAAGGGCAGAAACAAAGCGCAGTTTTCTAAACAGAGCCATCTGTTTACCAGTTCGAATGCTGACTACCACTGACTCAAAATTATTGAGAAGAATCTACGATGCTCACCCTTTAAAAGAAAGTTTTAAAATACACCATCTCTGGAAAACTGATTACCTTTAAGTATTTAAGTGCATGAAATTTAATTTGAAATTAATTTAATCAAATTTCATCGCCATTGCGGTATATACGTATCGAGTTTATACATGTGGTTTCTAATGTAATTACCCTATTTTAATTACAATTCATCTTGCCTATATAGTGGCAAGAGTGGCAAGTGGTTTTGTATTTTATGTTTTCAAAATGAAAAATAAAAGTGTTTCTTTTTTGCCAATACAATCAAGAACTTTCAATTCATACATCTACATTTTCGCAATTGGCAGAACTCTTAATAATTCGTGGCTCTACAGACGCAACGGCATAACTAAAGTTAATTTCGAAATAATCCTTGAGTTTGCATTTAAATGCCAGGGTGGTCTGTGCGTGCGTCGGTCTATTCAAATGATAATGAAAAAATAATCATTTCTCAAAATAAAGTTAGATTATCGTGTTTTTACTATCTTTAGCCTTCAAGCTGCTAAATAAAGATAATCCCATTACAGCTATTTCTGTTGTATCAGTACCGCGATAAGTATTGCATTGCTTACCGTACAATGTTTTTTTTTTTTCTTACTGTTTTGTTTTTTCGAAACAGTGTGGAATGAAATAAAAATTGAACGAACGCACTAAAATACGTGCAAACAAACAACGGAAGGAAAAAGAATAGATGAATATATAGTTGTTTGATTGGACGGACGGACAAATGGATGGATGGATGGATGGATGGATGGATGGATGGATGGATGGATGGATGGATGGATGGGTGGGTGGGTGGGTGGATGGATTGTAGGAAGGAAGGAAAGGAAAAAAGACTTATGACTATCGATGAAAAAGATGGATGTTTGGACGTACGGACGAACGGATGGACGCATGGATGGGGTGTAGATAAGTATAGCTGGAATAGATCGAATGTACTATGAATGGATGGATAGAATATTTTACTACTCCAAACTCGCCCAAATTGCCCTGGTAGGTCCTGGAATCCATTCACAAAACGGCCGGAGAGACAACTTCACTCGTGGGCCTCCATGTCTGCTACCGCAGCATGTCTGGCGGCTCAGTCAGCATGAAACCACCTCTCACCTCTGTTTTCTTTCAGAGGCTTGCCTCTACCCACATTCCAGCTTAATGATGCAAAAATGGGGGCCCCTGCAGAGGAAAATGGCTCGAAAAAACACTCACTTACAAAGCGATGATTTTACCAGATTCGTGCTCGTGCACTCGCTCGAACAAACAACAACAACCGTCACTTGCGTCACTTGACAATTTAGCCTAAGCCCACAGCTTCTTAAGATCGTAGATATTTTTATTTTATCTCCATTTACGGACAAATTAAGTGGTTCAGACGATTAATTGCCAAAAAGTCATTGAAAAAGAAATAGCACAAACCTAGGATTCAAAGGGTTAATTATCTCTAAAAATAAAATGTTCCGCTACCCCCAATTTTCTTTCTGGATTCCAATAGCCCTTGCTAAGATCTGCTTTTCCCTCATAGTCATAAACTGTGCAAAAAAACTTTGTATTAGGAGGTACCTTCCTTAAAGACACGGTCCACCTGTTTGTTGCTGGTCTCTGACAAAGATGCGTCAAAGTTCCGCCAATTTTACAGCTGCAGAAATGAACGGTTTATTGACAGTGCTTGTTATGTCCCAAGAACAGTAATAAGCGTTTGCAATTTTGGTTTCCTAAAAAAATAAACTTCTACATCTTAATTACATGTATTAATCTCGGTCCACCCTTACAATTAAGCGACCGATTAAGCCAACGGAAAATAATTCTAATTTCATAAACGACCTGCACTGTACTACGAGCTTTGTTTGATTTACATCGCTGTGGGACTTCATAATCGACTCAAGATTTAAAAAAAGAAGTAAGTAAGAACTACCTTCAGCATTGTAGTAAACTGCTCCAGATCAGAGGAATTTAGTGCCAGTTAGCTAGTTTCAGCTCTTTAAATGGTTACACTTTTCCGATGTTTTCAGTTTTTCTTTGGACACGATAAGACGCGATTTACTGGTTTAGACTACGAGCAGGTCTTATCTCGAGCATGTTAGAAGGTAGCCCTGAAGGCTGGTATGGGAAATGACGTATTATGGTATGGAAAAAATCAGGAGAGCAGGGTGATGCTGCGCCGAACTGAGCACCCTCCCCACCCTGGGCTGATCTATTGAATTAAGGCAGTTTGCACAGATAAAACAAAAGTATTTAATGGAAGTTAACCATTATAATTGGAAACAGCTTATCGGTCTGTTGTGTCTGGTGATTGAGCAGCGCTTCAAAAATTTCAAGGTTCATCGGCAAAACACGTTCAATATCAGTCAACCATGAAATTTCTTAAATTTTGCTGCAACGTTTGATTTTTCTGTATCGTTGCTTATCGCGGGACTTGTGAGGTTGGACAGAATCTCTTCATCGGAAAAATCAAACGACATTGCAGGTTTCATTCCTGTCCCGCCGACGAAGACAGTTTGTATACACAGCAAGTGCGTTTTTAGGCCAACAGAGTCTGGCCAACATAAAGAATTATTTGTTATCGGCAAACTTAGAAACATCTGAGTGCACAAGAAGATTTCAAGACATCCAGCGCGGTGAAACTAAAAAAGGTTAGTTACTGACGACAAAACCCATGTAATATTACTGATCATTTTGAATTCAAAGACTATGTGGCAGTCATAATTTGGCGATTTGTCGAATTCACGTTCATAATTCTAAGTCTTAAAGGAGTGGCATCGAACAGAAAGTATCTATTATAAGAAATTTTAACGTTCATGTTTTGCCCCTGAGCCTATAAAGTGTTTTCTGCAAGGGCGCCCAATGAAGACAATTCAATACTGATACTCGTTTTTTGTTTTCCTAGATCGTTTTAAAGCCTTAATACAAAGGCTGTTTGGAAAGATCTAGGCAGTAAGATCCCTTCGGTTCGTTTAGGACGTGGAAAATTTTCGTAAGCGGAATATTATCTCCCGATTTGCCTAGCTGCTGTTCACGGAAAAGTCTTTTGAATCTTACCCAGACTTATTTTGCACTTTCAAAGCCATTTTTGTCCCTCCGAAGACAAAAGGTATTATGCTTGATACCCATGTTTAATATGAATATTTGACATGACGTTTCACCAACAAAAATCTTTTTTTTTTTTTGTATCACAGTTAAATTCGAAAATCTAAAGCGATTTAGCTCTTCCGAGCAAATATTCATCGTGAAATTTTTAGTTCTGTGGATAAGCTGCGCCCATTGGAAAGAAACTACAGACACCATTAAGCAGTAGGCGTTTGTTAGGCTCCGTTATTTGCTTTCTGTAATTTGCAAGATAAGGCGATTGGGATTTTATTATTACGATGGATTCAAAGACAGACGGCCATGAACATTGAAAATTATGTTGCAAATTTCTGAAATTTTTACAATGCTACTGCTGCTCCGTGTTTATTTTCACCGTAAATTAGATAATTAATTTTAATTATAAAGTTTACTTTTTAGCAACTTTGTCGATGATTCAGTTCTGTCAAATGCAAACTGGGTTATGATGCCAGAACAGGTTGATCATATCAATAGATTTACACGAAAAATCTACTGAGTTAGACCCCTGAAGGATGCCATCCAGCTGGACTAAATTTAAGCTACTTTACGTATCCGAAGATAAGTTCACGGGCTACCATATATTTTGCCTGTCTGTAAAATATGCTAATATAAACCATCTTGTTTGATTTGCATGAAAACAGCCACCTTATTGAGCGAAATTGAAATTCACCAACGCGTTTGTTCACCAAAATTAAACACCCTAAAAGCTTAAAGGAAAACAGGTCAGTTCGCTAGACAATGCGATCAAACACTCGTTCAATTTTCGTGTGGTATAAAAATTTGAATAAATTTATATTCCTCAATATAAGCGTACCTCTGTTAGGCGATCCCAATGAAATGTTCTATTTCCCATCACTCGACCGATCCAACGTTTTTTGACAAATCAAAAGAAAAAAAAGTTTCTCATTTCATTGCGTGCCTACTCAAGTAGTTTAAACAGGAGGGAGGGGGCGTCCACAACGCAAATAAGACGAAATTAAAATTTCACAGATAGACAGGTCTCACTGTCCTTAAAATTTTTAAGTGCAATAAGCAGCCCTAAAGAACACGAGACACGTCACGTGATAATGTTTCTCAAACTGCCGGCGATTCAGTTTCAGAGAAAACGTCCAAAAAAACACACTTTTCTGATGCACACTGGATAGCCCCAGCTGTTCACGTTTGGAATAACCGTCCATTGGTCTCTAAAAGTTAAATTGCGAGGGCAGAGATAATTTTTCACTCCGAAATTCAACATTTGAATTTTTATAACTCTAATTTAAAAACTTGTTAAACACAATCCCAAGCAACCAGAGTTTAATGAGTTCATTTTACTCAACAAGCCATTTCCGAGTTGCTGTAAACCTCATTATGAAAGCGAGGCTAAGTGCAAAAGCTTTTCATATGAAATTAGTTTTGTTTCCATATGAATGAAAACTAACTAATTTTCATAACAATAACTTAGCCTCGCGTTCATAATGAGATTCACAGCGATTCGGAAATGGCCTAATCTCAAGTCATGAACCTTTAACTCTTAATACCAAAAAACAAATTCTCTTATCTTGTCCCCATGCTTTTCTTATAAAAGTACTGGAGAGAGGTTATTAAAAAATCAAGAAAATTCACCTTGGGTGATCATATCCTTAATTTTCATGACCTCAGGGGTTGAATAAGCATTGATATTGCAAGAAGAAATTTGGTGCTGATCACTGTCAGGGCTTAAAGGGTTAAAGTGAGCGAAGAAGCAAAGCTTAATTAACTGCACTCCCAGTCAACTAAAAGTTACTCTGCGGTGGTAAGAATCGAGAATACCGGCGACGGTGACAAAACGTAAGTGGCGGTCTCCCTTCAGTGTAGTGACAGTGCCCCTTAGGGTGTGGCATAGGGGGGCCAGAAGAGGGGTGCTATTAGAGGGAGGATACTAGGTCAGACGTTACGATGGAAAGTAATGTATGATGGAACCATTTTGTAGAGACCCGGTCCGATTTCCAAGGTTGGCCATAGGACTTACAGTGGTGCAAAGTGCATTTTGGAGAACATCCTAGCTTGAAGTCGATCGAAACTAATCGGGACAGGGTCAAAATACATGGATTTAAGGAAGACTGGCACAAAGCAGGGGAGGGATAAAACATGCTGGAATCACATTAAAGCAGGAATGAAAAATAATTGGGAGCTTTCTCATGCAAGTTCAATCTCCTGCCTAGAGTCGTTAGGGTCTTTGGCCAGCGGTTGGTCGCCAGGAGAGGCTCCGGACGGTAAAACAATGTTAGACGTTACGGGGCAGCCAATCAAAAAGATTTAAGTATTTTCTAACTCTCTAGCGTCTCTCCAGCGAGCAACCGCTGGCCAATGAGCCTGAGGACACGGTGACAGGCACACAGTAATTACAAGGCTCATTAAACCCAAGATGGACAATTAGATAGCGATCAAGGTACTAGATAGGTTATACTCGATTATCAGCTAAATTAACATTTCATTCGTTTTTTTCCTCATAGACCGTTTTCTCCGAGCTTCCTGACGCCATGTCTGAATCAAACTTGTTAACGCCGTCCCATGAGCACTCACGCAACTTTCGTTCCCATTCCCTCAAGAACCAGAGTCAGCCTTTTCTTTTGCCGCCGCGCCCAAAGCGACGCACGTTGAGTCTACCTTGCAAACCAGTTATTCCGCCCTTCATTATCGTACAAGGTTGCCGTGACAACCAGGAGACTGAAAGCGAGGAAGAAGAACTGGACTGTGATCCTAATAAGGAAAGTATGGGTGAGAAAGATTTTTACTTTGTTTGTTTGCTTGTTTTTTTTTTTTTATTTGGTACACTTGGTACGTAGCTAACCAAGTTTCAACAAAACTAGGAGCCCAAAATATGGACTGAGGGCATCTGCCAGTGGCTCCTTTAAATGCTGACGTCCGATCTTACCCTACAGAAGGATTGTAAACCGCCATAAGACTATTACTTAAAACTGAAAAAAGTTGAAATGACCACCAGACATGGACTTAAGTTGTTTTTGTTTGTTTGTTTAAGGTTTTTACAACAGTGCATGCGGCTGGCCAATAGACCATGTTCGTATACTAAATATTGAACTGGATGTAGATTGAAATGGAGGCTCTGGCAGGGGGTGGGGGTGGAAGGGATGTGGCATGGTAAAGCTAAACAAGAAAGCATAATAAGATGTTTGCATGTAGAAATATTCCCCGGGTTAAGCCTCGTGTACAACCTAGCTCCAGTTAATTACCTAGAATACGTTATTGGGTAAGGATGTCCAACGTACGACCCGAGGGTTTCCTGAAGGTCGCTGTAGTTATGGTTTTCCTTCCTCTTGTCTTTATTAAATGCTAAGCAGCGCTAATCTGACAATGAACTGACCTGGGGTGGCGTTAAGTAGTGAATATACAGTTAAAAGAATAAATTTAACACAAATTAGTGAGTGTACAAAGCTAAAAAAAAGATTACGACACATGGCCGCTACAAAGGAATTTACCTTAAACCTCGAATTGTCATTTGTTGAATCCCACTAGTAAGTTCCTCAAGTCATTTTAAATCCATTATTTTTTATGTCTGTTTTTCAGCCTGGTACACACCAGTTGTGGGATTATCCTGTAGTCTTCTGATGTATTTCTGGTCATGCGCACTGGCCTACTATTCAGCAAGATGATCAACTGACACGTGTACGTGAACCTCAGTAAGGGTCAGTTATTAAAAGACAGTCTAGACGGTGTTTAACGAAACCACGTTCTCAGCCATTTCCAAATTTGCAAACAGTCATATCTAATAAAACATTGTCTACTACCGACGGTAACAAGAAGGCTTGCTTCCCAGACTAGAAAAATATTTATCTACTTTTAAATAGTTTTAAAAAACCACTTATAAACAGATTTGGAGGCCCACTGATTGTCTTAAGCCACGGCCTAAGTAAGTCTGTTTGAATAACTGGCCCCAAATTGTTTACTTCTTAGATAATATATATATTTAGCCAAGCCTAAAAGCGGAGCTCCAATTTTTTTCATAACATTTATAGAAATCTGCTTATCGTATGAACGAAGTAACCTTACCACTTCCTCATCCTTTCTGCAGTTATATATACTTTTAGTGCATATGCAGCAAACTGCCCATAAACAATGACAATGTAATACAGAGGGCACAATTATTTAATGCTGATTTGTCGCAATCTCGTCCCCAGAGCCCCCGCGCGTGGGAACCAAGGGGCGCTTTCCATTCGACCAAAAATTCCGGAAATTCCGGGTTTGGGAGCGAATGGAAGAGACATTTTCCGGAATTTCATTCCGAAATTTTGGGTGTACCTCGCGAGGTTGGCCTAAAATTCCGGAAAATCGGAATAACCGGAAAATTCCGTTCCATTCGACCATTCCTGCTCGCGCCCAGTTTCTCAGAGCAAATCGAACTCAACATGGCTGCCAATTCTTCTGCTCAATATCAGAGTTCCGCTTGGCAGCTCGCCCAGATCCATTCCCAAGTGGTATCCTTCCTGTGGGCATGACGGCGCGAGTGAACAGCTCGCAAGTTTCTCTTGTCATTCTGAAGTGACCCTTAAACTCGCCAGGAAAATAGAGAGGTATCGTGCCCTCAAAGTAGTCGCGGACTCGGTTTAAATTCCTACGCATGTAGGAGCTACCCACACTGAACAGCGTTATGTCGTCGTCCTCGTCCAATACTTCGCTTATTTCAACTTCATAGTCGTCGAGCAACTCTAAAGCAAGTAAAATAGACGAAGAGTCCGTCATTTTTTGATTCCCTGTTTAATTGGGTTTTTGTCCGCGAAAATTGGTACGTGATGGACTGGGACGGCTCGGTTCAAACCAACCGGAAAATACTGTTCCATTCGTCACATGGAATACTCGAAATTTCATTCCGGAATTTTTGGTCGAATGGAAAGCGCCCAAGATTGCCAGTACCCAGATTCTTCGTACACACGCGCGAACTTCAATTTCATAAACAAATATGGCGGACGATTTGGAGAATTTAGTTGTCTTGCTTTGTTCTAAAGATTTGGATAAAAATAGCTGTGTTTAGACGTCTTCTTGCATTAGGATGGTGCATCTAATCAGCGTGGTGGATCAAGGATCTTTTTAAGCGCTAGGAAACTTAGGAGAAGTTTTCAAATTTGGAGGCGATCGAAGTTTTCCTAGTCGCCTCATCTTATTTTTCCTGCGTGACTGTGTGAAAAATGTTCCGTTCTACAGCAGATCAGTTGGGTTGAAGGAAAATTTTTAGTGTGATAAATGTCAAAAGTAGAAGGGGTTTTCCTGTGTCGGCGAAAGGCAAAAGGTCCGACGGCTCTGTCAATCTAGGAGGTAAGGACTAACTTCAAATATTTGTCAGTTTATGTATGGATGCACACGCACCTTTGTACTAGGGGAGCAATTTTCTAAAAGAAACCTTTGATGTTTAATCAAGATAATGTTAAAATTGCAAGTTAATACGGACAATAGTAGGCCAGTGTCGTTATATGAATTCATGTGGTCGGCTATATTACATAATATGCACAATACTAAGAGATCGTTTCAAAATGCGGACCAATTAAAAAACGAGTCATTAATCATGGGGATTTTAAAAATATTTTAAATTTCATCGTTTTCTAGTCAAATTGAGTGATTTTTGTTGTTGATGTTTAGGTTCTATTTGAGGGAGATGCACATTGGAGAATGTTTGAATACAGGAATAATATTTCAAGTCAAATGACACAAATCTTAAAAGCTTTGTGTCATTTTTCTATTTTCTTTAAAATACTGCACTTGTAGCTGATTAATTCAATAAATTAGATTAAAAAGCTCATTTTAAAAATTTCTGTTTTTCCTAGGTTGATAGCCATTCTTGTACACACAGAGTTGTTTATTTTGGTTTTTGTAGAATCTCAAAACTAGGTGCTCAGTTCCATCAGCCTTTGATATTGATTTACTAGAGAGTCAAGATGTCTTTTTGCGAGGGAATAATCCAGACAATAGGAGGATTTGTTTAAGCAAAAAAAAAAAAAAAAAATTAGGGGTTAGGTGCACTTTAACTTAATCTACGTGTACATGCGGCAGTATAATTTTCCCAATTTAAGAGTACAGACAATAAAAATGACATCAGATGTAACGCGCACACTTTCTCAACGAAAAAATAGCCAATTCCGCTCGTACTTTTTCCATGTTATTGTAAAAAATAAATCGACGGCACTTTTCTATGGCCTATACTCTTTTATTAAAAACTGCATCATTGTATAATGCAATTCGAGGGATTTGATTGGCTTAGCGGCCATGGTATATGAGCAATTATACCATGGCCGAGAAATGGCGACCATTAAATTGCCTTCTGGTCGTTCTTGCACAGCGAAATCAGTAAGATCTAGCAATATTCTCGGTTGTTTTTAATAAAACAATTATTCCATTTGCGCTTGTTGGATATGAGATGATTATAGCCAACTCGGCGCTACGCGCCTCGTTGGCTATCTATCATCTCATATCCAACGCGCGCTCGTGGAATAATTGTTAAATAGACCATAAAATGTCCAAAACTTAGCAGTGAGACCACTCGCCTGGGGCTCGTGGTTCCACTTGAGTTTTAAACATTTTGTGACGTCATTTTATGGTCTATAAGAGTAAAGACCATAGAAAACTGCCGTCGATTTGTTAATTAGAGAGTGCATATTTTGTTGACCTCGATCCTAGGTTCTCCCTCCTTTACCAAGTTGGTGATGATATCATCTGCTCCTACAAATTCTGCAGGAGGTGCCAGATTCAATTGTCCCAAGATCCTTTCATTCATGGCAATCAAGTTGGTTGTCCCATACAATCTCGACTTCAATCTGTGTAAGGAGTACGTTCTTTCTATGTAATTGTTGAACGCAATAAATTTTGTAAGTCTAATAATTTATTCAACAGGAAAAAAATGTTTTTGCAGTCCCTAGCCATTTGTTACCTGGTTTTTAAAGTAAGCAAATTGTTTGACATGAAATCAAATAACACTTCCAAGGGTAATTAAATCCTCAACTGTCCCTGTCAAAATCTTTACCAAAAAAACCGATCAGGCAGTTATGGGGTCAGTTATCCCCAGCAGTTTTTTTAACAGGTTGCTACATGAGAGTTCACTCATGGAGTAAAGTAAAGAAATAACACAACAATTAAGGGATAATGAAATTTTGTGCTGTGCAGTACTGATTATACAACTGGGAAATCAGATAATAATTATCTCTGGAGTGTAAATTTCTGTGTGGGAAGGAAACCATGGTAAAATAATGGAGACAGGCCAAACACGACTCCTATTGGTCGAGATAAGAAGTACATGACCTTCAAAGCTTTGCTCTTACGAGTACGTCTTTCAAAGATCTCCCTTTTCTGTACGAAAGTAGGGGAGGATCTTTGTATATCTGTCTTAGCAGAGGCTGGTTTTCTATCAAATGCCATTTATTCATTAAAATGGTTTTTAGGTTAGGCACGGATGGGCGATATTCCGTAACAAACGGCAAAATGTTTTTGCGCGTTTTTTGTTTGTTTTGTAGTGCCGACATTCTTTCGCTGAAATTGACTTCTGATATAGTTTTATCTACAAGGTTATCGGGATAACCTCTGTTGCGTAGTCTCTGTTTGAATAGAGTGATGTTTTCTTCAAATTTTGTTTTTGAAGAGTTTGTTCTGAGAAGTCTTAAGGCTTCGCCTTTGATAAAGCCTTTCCTGACGCCTGGAGGGTGGCAGGAAGAAAAATGCGTGTACTGGAACGTTTCTGTCGGTTTGAAGTGCGTACGCACGTCAAGTTTTGATTCTTTTTTGAATCTTTCGCCCTTGTATACACATGTGTCAAGGAAAGTGATTTCAATATCTGAAATTTCAGCCGTGAATTTTATGGTCGCGTGATAGTTGTTGGCTAGCTCTATAAAAGTTTGGATTTCATTTTTGCTTACGTTCCATAGAGAGAAGACATCATCGATGTATCTCTTCCATGTAAGCGGTTTTATAGCGCTATGGCTAATTATTTCTGTTTCGATCTCTGCCATGAAAATATTTGCAAAGGATACTGCCATCTTTGTACCCATTGCGGTCCCGTGTCTTTGGAGGTAGTTTTTTCCATTAAAATGGAAAGAGTTTTCCTTTAGGATAAGTCTAAGCATATCCCCGAGGTAGTTAGTTGGAATGGGAGGTTTATTTTTGTGGAATGTTTCGTATGCTTTGCATACAATTCTAATTCCTTCCTCCTGTGGGATATTAGTGTATAAGCTAGCTACGTCCATTGAGACAAGGATCGTGTCCTTAGCGACCTTTGTTTTCTCTATAAAGTTCAAGAAGTCGGTTGTATCTTTGAGATATGACTTCTGTATTTTAGCGATAGGCTGAAGGAGGTAATCAACAAATGATGGGATCAGATAATAATTATCTCTGGAGTGTAAATTTCTGTGTGGGAAGGAAACCACTTAAATTTCCCATTGCCTTAGTGAGTACATTTGGTCCATCAGTGATCAAAATCCTGGGGTAATGGGTTTGAATCCTGCCAAAGTCAAAGAGTTTTACTTTACCTTGCATGGACCACATTTCCTTACTGAGGTAATACCGAGAAGAAAATTAAAGGGCTTTCTTCACCACAAAAATTTCCCCTGCAGATTTCATTCTCTGGTTTCTCAATTTAAGTACAGGCCTTGCTTCAACCTATTAAACTTTTGTCCTTACAAGCAAAATCCCAATTGAAGAAGTCATTAGACTGCTAAACATTACACCGCTGCAGCCTCAAACATCACTCCAGCTTCTGGATAGCACCTCATCTGAGAAGTCCCATTCATTTTTACTCAGCAAGATTAACCTACCATTTATCATTTAATAAGCATTCTGTAAAAATATTTCTTACTCTACTTTTCATGATCTGGTTTTTCCGAGAAAAAAAAATGGAAGGTACAAGAGTGCTTAAAGAGAGTTGAGTGTGCATATAATAGTCCTCTTCTGAATTCACAAAATGATGTACAGCTAATATTTTGCTTGAAATATTGCAAATTAAAAGCATTTTATCACTTCATTCTTCAAAACAATCAGTGGTTTAAACTGTTCTTATATAAATAAAGAAGATTTTACATAAACCCAGTGGACAGAATGAAAAAAGAAAATAATATTAGTGTTTTTCCTTATGTTACTGAAAAAGATGTATACCAGACTATGTGATAAGGTTTAGAAAACTGTACCACTGGTCACTGACGTCACAAAACCCATGAAAAATAAACAGTTATTGTACGGTAATCAGAAGTTAGTAAAAGAAAACAATTAACTTGGGGTATAACATTTGTATAATAAAAATATGATAACTGAATCACTGAACAGTGAAATACCAATTGTTTTTAACCTGCAAAGGAAACAGAATTTTGTTCAAAAAATAGGAGGTAAAAATCTGACTGAAGCAAATCCAAGAGAATTAACAACTATTTGTTCAAAGAATCAGGAGTGTCGAAAAAATTGAGGGTTCAAATAACTGAGATTGCACTGTAAAAATAATACCTGTACATATTAATTTTCATAATTCATTACTCACTACCAAATTTGAAAGTTTTCTTTTAATTAAAAGAGATGGCTGATAAGAAGTTTGACCTTTTATCTCTTAGATCACAGTTAGCAACAGAAGCCACAGTCTGGTTGCATTAAACATGGCCTGAATATCAGCCATCTCCTCTCCACATTATTGGTGAGTGATGGGAAATGTATACAGGGAATGCCCCTTGTTCAGCATATTTTTGTTACGCCTCTTTATCAGTTGAATAGTTATAAGAATGATTGAGTGACAGTGCTCTGTTGCTTATAAACACAGCTAGGCCAAGGCATCCAGTGGCCAATCCCTGTTGTACACACCATGCTAGAGCGATAGCCCTACATGGCCAACTAATTAAAATCTTTACTGCTGAAGAAAAATGTTACATGCCCAGTAAGTGCTTATTGTATTTGGTTCCTGCCATCATAAACATTCATAAAAAGGTAAGAAATTAAATACACAACTGGATCTATCCCTTGACAGGAAAAGTGCACAGAAACGTTCACACAAGAATGCATAATTTACAAGTTTATGAACTGCCTCAACAAAAACTTCCATTAACAAAGTGATTCTTGAGCTATACAGTGTTTCCATCACATCTGTCATGATCTGTGATGGTAAGTAAAAAGCTTACATCAATTTATTTTTTGTTATGATTATTCATAAAATTCTCCCTTTCATATTTTGGAAGCCCCCCCCCCCCCCCCCCACCCAATGATGTTCTAAAATAAATATTTTTTCCTGCCCCCACCCCCCCCCCCCTACGTCATGAGCTATCCTGCAAACCATGGTAAAATACCATGCCCAGTCCCCCCCCCCCCACCCCCTCTATCACCCTTTTTAACTTAAAACCTCCTCTAAAATGGAAAATACAAGCATTTCTGGAGTCTTAACATTTAGTGACATTTGCATTATAATTACCGGTAACTAATAAATTTCACTTTAAAAAATCCTTTACTAAAAATTAAAATGATATAAAGGCTGACATTCAATGCATAGAGAATGCAGTGGTTTTATGTCACAAACCACATTTATATAAATAGCTGTTGATTGCTTTGCCAAGGAATCATTCTAATATTCCATGCACAATAGTTACATTGTTCTAGCCCTCTACCTTCTTTTAAAAAAAAAAAAAATGTTCAGTCATCATACAAATTAATTGTAACTGTATAATCTCTTTAACATACCAATAGATTGTCTTTAAAAATCAATTTTTCTGGAGAAGAAATACAATTGCAGCCATTTTTAAATGTGATCTATATCACAAATAATGTTGTTAAGATAATGTTGTTTGATGAAGTCAGGTTCAAAGATACCGAAATGTCCAGAATTTGGAGACTCTGATTACCTCATCAGGATACATCGAGCACATGAAGACAGTGGCCAGGGGGAATCTGAAAGAACTAATTCTGCAGTTGGAGATGCTAGCCATTATCAATAGCAGTTCTATAAAATGGAAATATAATTTTTCATGACAAATCAGACGGAGAAATTAAGAAGATATCTGTGACTAGCTGAGTATGGAAATCCCGAAGATAAAGAATAGGGAGAAATGCATGGAGGGTTGGTCATGACAGCATTGCGCATTGAAGATGCACCTGTTCTGTCAGATTACATTTAAGGGGATTTGTAACAGAGAGGGAGGAGGCATTTTTTTTTTCAACTCTACCCAGCTAATCATAATTTCATGAAGGGATAAGAAAGTTCAGCGAAAAAAAATGTCCCAAGCTATAATTATTTTTCTTGAATTTGTGACCATAAAATAAATGATCACCATGATGTCTGAGAGTTATACATGGAATTTGTCAAAGATAGTCCTACAAGGTTAAGAAAGAGCAGCAGTGCGCTTCATGCAAAAATTGGTTGGCTGGCTCCATGATGGGCAGAAAATCATTCCACACCCTTTCCCGGATGAAGAAAAAATAAGGTACAAATTAAAGTGTCTTTGAATCTCTGGCTACTTCTTTAGACGAAACAGCATAACCAGTTGATTACTTTATGCCTAGAGCGCAAATAAAAAAAAAACATTCAATGAAGGAAAGCTGAACAAAGTGAAGGAAATTACAGACTTTTCTTCTATAGTGTACCTTTGTGGCTTCTGATGAGCTAGTTAAAATATACCTAGACCATTTAAATCATTTCCATTTCTCCAAAGATATGCAAAATCAAGCAACCATCGAGAACTGACGAAACCGAGAACAAGGATTACAATAAAAATATTGGAGAGGGTTACTACTATTAACTACAGGGTTAAAATCTCTTTATGGTTTTGAACTTGACATTTACTTGAAATCTGATTTATCTGATCATCAAAGCAATGGAGACGACACTGTTGCTGTGGGTGAAACATGGTGCAGTGAAAGTGAGGGGATGTTTAGTGAGAGTGAGTGATGATAGCGAGAGTGAACTTGACCATCCCCGGCGAAGAAAAGGTGCAGCACTAGAAGTGGACGGAGTGCAACACGCTTTGCGTTAAATTGGTGAATTGCTTAACCCTAGATAGTATAGAAAAGTGCTTAGCCCTTGATAATATTTTTTGTTGCTTAACCGGCAGGGGTATTTTGCTGAATGCCGAATGTTACATTTTATGCTACCTATGACATTTTAGCATTAAAGGAGAAGTATCACGAAAATTTGATGTAATTTCAAAACCGAAAAATGTTTGTCTGACAACAGAAACAAAAAAATTGGTGGCTAGGTTTGCTATAGATTATCACCCCAGTGCAAGAAAACTGTTGATAAGTGCCTCTGGCCAGGTTGCAATGGATTGAAACTTCAAAAATATTAGGCTAGTGTTTTTCAAGTTCTCGTATTTTTGTTTCCAAAATGTGCTAGAACATATCATGAGTCGTTCCTGTCAAGAATTGAGTTGATTTTTCTCCTCTCATTGTTCTAGAATTATTTTGTATTAAAGTGAAGGTCTTATTTCACCATTTTTTAACAAAAGAGGTCAATTAAACCCCATGGTACTTCCCCTTTAAGCAAAGAATGAAGTTATTTAGGTGTAAGCACTTCTCTTTTAACTGTCTAGGGTTAAACAGTGGTTATACAGACATTTAGCTTTAAGTTGTTGTTATGGCAGCCATTCCATCAAAGGACTTCTATGAATTCAGCATTCTGCAAAATACCCCTGCCGCTTCAAAATCAAACTTTAAATTATACTCGGCTTTATGTGAATACATATACTACCTGTTATACAAGGTAGTAAGGTATCCTTTTGAACCTTAAAACCCATTTCAGTTAAAGAGGCATTCTAAGCTACATGATTATGCGAGTGGGAGTCCAAAATCAAGTATCAAAATATTACATGTATGTACACTGAAGGTAAATATTCAGGACGGGTACTTCCTCCTATAGCTTCCTATTGATATATTTTTTTTTCTGTTGTTATTATTCTTTTTCAAGGCGAACTTGTGTATATATAGCAATCAGTACAGAAATAAACTAAACAACTATCTTTAAAAAAATTTGCACAGACAAGCGAATAAATATAATAATACTCACAAATCTAAATCTTTGCCCTTATATCCTATTCTTTTAAGTATTTGTGTTTGTTCTATGTAAAGACTGCCACAAATAAATGTTAAAATAGAAATATATGCGAGAAAAAACTTGTCAGTAGTTTTCACAGTGTATTGCAAGACGTTTGTTAGACTAACTATATTTTTACCTGAGAATCAAATTTTCTTAAATGCAGCAAAACCGGAAGAGATAAGAAAATAAACCTCCGAGGGAAATAACAAACATGAGCACCAGAGACTGCTCTGGCGTTAGCAGTAGCTTTTACAAAAGTTAAACAAGTTGCAGTGTCAACACTTCAAGAAAAACAATATCTTGCAAAACAGCAAATTAAAGTTCTGTCAACAAAATCACATAAAATAACATACTCGCCTCTTTGGAGATCGATAACAAGTCCTTTTATTCCATTGCTGATTTTTCGTTCGTTTTACAACGTTGAGTGAGCGAAACGTTTCACTTCAAGAGGAAAAATGCAACGTTTCGTCGAGTCGAAATGAGTTCGAAATGAGTTCTCTTCGGCCGCTGTTTATGTTATCCCGCCTCTAAAAGAGTCCATATGTTTCCCCCGCCGCTAGTTGCCCTGCTCTTTTTCCCGATGTTGAAAAGCAAAATTGGAGGAGATTAGAACATATAACTCTGAGGAAAAAAAAATTAAAAAAGCCTGAAAAAATGAGCGAAAAAGACTGCTCTGAAATTAGCAGTATTAAGCTAAACTGCGTGTCAGACAGTGCAAGAAATCAATATCTTGCAAACCAGCAAAGATTTGTCAACAAAATCACATGGATATACTCGCCTCTTCTGAGAATAACCAGTCCTTTTATTTCACTGCTGATTTTTTCGTTCGTTTTACAACGCTAAGTGAGCGAAACATTCCACTTTAAGAGGAAAAATCCAACGTTTTGTCAAGCCGGATCGGAGTAAAATGAGTTCACTTCAAGTTTCGGTTGCTGTTTATGCCAGCTCTCCCACCGGCCGCGAGTCGTATTTATACTCTTTCTCCCGCTGTTGGAAGGCAAAATTTGGAGTAGATTAGAAAATAAAACTCCAAGGGAAATAATGAACATGGACCGAAAAAAGTGAGCTCAAAAGAATACTGTAAAGTAAGCAGTATTTAGCAGTAAACGGCGTGTCAACACAGCAAAACAACAAGTTCTTGCAAGACAGCAAACAAGCAAAGTTTTGTCAACAAAATAACATGAATATACTCGCCTCTTCTGAGAATAATCAGTCCTTTTATTTTAATTCCTGATTTTCCATTCGTTTTACAACATCAAGTGAGCGAAACGTTTCACTTCAAGAGGAAAAATTCAACGATTCGTCGCGCTGGGTCGGAGTAAGATGGTTTCACTTCAAAGTTCTGATGATGTGTAAGTCGATTTGTTTCTCCCGCCGCTAATCGTCTTGCTGTTCCTCCCGCTGTCGGCTACATAACTTGACTTTGTATTTTGTTGTCTTCAAAATGTCTTTGTGCATTTCTTAAAAGCAACTTCCCGCCATAGTTAGAAGAGGGAGACGCTAAACAAACAATGGTCGCGGCACGATTGCAGCACAGCTTCACACAATCTGAGTTTTCCTGTGGTACTAACTAATTGTGGTTGTTTCGCCCGAAAGCGTTTCGCCAGAACTTGCGTCGATTCGCACGACGAAATACACCGTATTCACAAATTCCATATGGATTTCATGATTAGTTCAAAGTTTTCACTTCACGGTAAAATTTCCCGCTAACAAAAATAAATCAATTAAATAATATTTGTTACAAGTCAACATGCAGCTATTTGTCTTGAAATCATAATCAATCATCTTGTAGGTAAATCCCTAACATCTCGGAGAAACTCGGCACCTCAACGTAAGAACCTCTTTTAGTTTGTTTGAACAATTTTTACTGATTTTACATCCGCTCGTTTTATCGTGTAGGCCTTATAGTTATTTCTTCTATTGTAAGTTTTCCATTTTATTCGTTAAAACATCGCTCTAATCGACGTGAGTCCGGGCGATATATCGTCGAGCGAAACAACCGCTGCGCTGCGTACGTCGTACGGACGGTCGCATGGACGGACACAAGTGACGTCATAACCAAACCAAATTTTCTCGCATTCACGGGTTACCAAATTCTCTTAGCTATGGGGCTCCGCTGCGCGCGCCTGCGGCGCGTGCAAGAGCTCCGCTATCAATACGCGTTAAAAAAGGCCTAACAAGCAGATTTTCATGAACCTTACGCTATCTCGTTTCATCGAGCCAAGACTCTGGTGATCCATACACGATTGAATAACTTTCTTTTTCGACTGATCTATTTCTTCATTGGAACAGATATCACTAGGTGATACTGCACTTGTTCTAAGGGGTGTTAAGCGGCTGACTTGGTCTTTCATCAGGTTAACCAGCGGCGATACAACGATGACAATGTTCGTTTCACGAGATGGTTCCACATGAGAATACACAACAGGCAAAGCCTGAAATACTACAGACTTTCCAAAACCAGTCGGAAGATTCATGAAAACATCGCTCTTAGATTCAACGACAGGTCGCAAGGCTTTCTCTTGATGCTTGTTTAGTCTTTCAAATCCGAAACTTTCGCATACTTTCCTCAACGCATCTTCCGCCATATTTTCCCACGCGTTAGCGAGAGATCCACGAAAAAACTCGCTAGTTACTTCTTGGAATATGCAAGATGAATTGTGATTGGTCGCTAACATTTGACGTCACGGAAATTTTTTCCCGGCTCGTTTTCGCAGACGTTATTTTTCGGAGGGAGAGAAGCGACGATCGGAAATATGTCTGCTGTTCGCAGGCTAGTAACTCAGTGGTAGAGCATACGAACTAGTAATTGGAAGGTCATAGGTTCGACTCCTGATAGGAGCACTCGGATTTTTTTTTCCAAGTATGCCTATGTCACTGACTGAATTAGACATCATTCACATATCTTTTATTTTCTATCCACAGGGACATCAAAAAAGAAAAAAAAAAAAAAAAAAGGAGAGAGAGAGAAAAACGACTTGATATGAATGTGAAAGAACTGAGAATTTCATTGAAGCAAGTTATATGCCGGCGTTTCTCGCAATTTTCAGCTATTTGTGTGGCAAAAGACATCAAACAAAGGTACACTAAACAACTCTACAAGAATAAGGAGGAGTCAAGAATGAAACATGCATATACATGCAGAAAGTAAATTATTTCAAACAAGAACGCGACATCTCAGTCAGAGTTGCCAGAAGTCGGCCCTTAAGCCTGGTTATCACGTACGACGCAAGCATAAGCAGAAGCATAAACACAAGAAACCTACTTGTAACCGGTGCGACGCAAACATAAGCGCCTTGTGCTGGCGCTTGTGCTTACACTTGCGTCGTCCCGGCTTACACGTACGACGCAACGACGCAAGCATAAGCACAAGCACAAGAAAATTAAACGATTTCCATTCTCTTGTGCTTGTGCTTATGTCGTTGCGTCGTAAATGAAAACCGGGACAATGCAAGCATAAGCACAAGCGCATGGAAAGGAAACTGAAAAATAGTGACAAGTTTTCAGCGTACATTCTTGTCCGCCATTTTGGAATCAAGTCTCGCGCCAAAAGATTGCCCAGCTGCGCGATTGTGCTAAATTGTTATGCTTCTGCGCTTGTGTATGTCACCTTATGCTTATGCTTATTGCACTTGTAAACATCCTTCTGGTTAATTATGCGTATGCTTGCGTCGTACGTGTAAACCAGGCTTTACGGAGCGAAATATCAGCCACGGCGACGAAGCCGCGCTTAAGAAGATCTATATTAGGGATTAACTGTATTTGCAAGGACTTTCGCGACAAAATAAAAGTACCGGATCCTATAGTAAAGGATCTAATCAGCAAATAATTGTAGAACAAATAATCTTAAAAAGAGCAATGGGTATTACTCAAAACTGGATCATTGTGCATGTAGAATGCAATTTTAGAGGTTTGATTGGCTAAGCGATAATTGAACTGAGTGGAATGTAATTTGGTCTGAAATGATATATGTGATTGCAAAATCGATTTGAAATCACGAGTATGATTTCAGGCCAAAATTGCTCGATACGAAGTTCAAACACCGCTTTATAAAATCAATTTCGAAATCACACATTTTTTTGTCAATATTAATATTTATTTATCCACTTCGCTAACTAAGTGCTCGCACAGCTAACAAGCACTGAAGAAAACAACAATAAAGAATAGAAAACTAGAAATGTAGATATCAGAAATTGCAAAAAGTACCCCCCCCCCCCCCGAAAAAATGACTTTTTTCCCCTATATTTTCCTGCAATCTGATTGGCTAGTGTAAATAAGCCATGAAATTCGATTGGTTATTATTATTCATTTCCATTTTGTTGTGGTAAAAAAAGGATGCGATTAAAAACAACAAAAAAAAATAGTCAATTCGTGAATAAATCGCACGCTTTAGAACCGATCAGATTGCAAGGATCACCAGTAATTTCAAAATGGGTGTAATAAAAACAACTATTCCACTCTCGCTTGTTGAATATATGAGCTGATTATAAACTCGTTGGCTATCTATCATCTCATATCCAACGTGCGCTCGTGGAATAATTGTTAATTGTTTGCTGTAATGTATAGCTGTATCAGGTTATCTGTGATATGTTTCCGCGGCTTACGTGCTGCGCACAAGGTATCATGGCCGCCAACTCTTGGCATGTGAGATAATTGGACTGTATAGACTAAACTTTAACATTTTATTTTTACCCGTATTTATACTGCTCATTTTAAACAACGAATAGTCAATTTAGGGGTATGTTCTTAGTACGTTCTTTCAATATATCTCAGCCCCAACGTCCTTATAAAATGGTTATTATAAATAAATGAAAAGAGTGTGTTGGAACTAGCCTCTGTATGTTTGACTAATGTTTGACCCTCGGACATCACAGTAGTTTATGACTAAGCAGGAAAAGCAGATCTTAGCAAAAGCCAGTGGAATCCAAAACGAAAATTTTTGGCAACCACGCCATTTTAGAGATAATTTTAAAAGCAACAATAATTCTAAAGGAATCTTTGGTGGTTGGATGGTTGCATCTCTAAAATGCATTAAGGTGACTTAACGATACAGTTATGAGTCATATGTGCCTATATTGATTTGACTATGTGGCTGGGTGATGCAGTTCTAGTCAAAGACCCACATTTCATCCTTGCTCACCATGACAGTGGTTAGAGCATCCGACTAGATCACGGAGGGTCGTGGGTTCAAATCCCATCTGGAGCTCGGAGTTTTTCCGAGTTTCCATTTGATGCATAAGCTTATCATGTTGTTATTTCTGATAATTCTAAAGAGCGCTAAAAGACATAACATAGAATTTTTCCCCCAATTGAAGTAAGGTTGTCTCATATGAGTACTTTTTTCTCACATCTGCAACGGTGTGTAAACATTGGGTAAATGCGGTTTTTACTGTCTTTGCCTTCCAGGCAAATCTAGTTCAAACAAAGTCTAGTTTTGAGCAAACATGACAAAATTTCATCAACATTGTATTTTCTCATTTGCTGCGGTTTTGCTACTGTTGTAAATCTGTCTTCTCATGCATTTTCAAAACCCGATTAAGCTGATCCTGGATTAACGAGTTAAGTTATAAATTAATAGAAATTTTTCCAAAAGATTCAGTTTTGATATAGGCTGTTCTTTACCATTAGCTTGAAAAAAGAGGAAGATACTTTAAAGACATTTTTAGCGAGAGAGCTGAAAACCTCGATTAACTATTTGAAAAACAACTTAACTTGAGGATAGGAGACAGAAAGTGCAAATACTACAAAGATGTGCATAATTATAACACTCGGCGCAGAAATAATTTTCAAAAGCATTCATTAATTTATTCAGGAGGAACTGAGTTATCGCATTAGATTATTAGATTGTTCAAAGCGTTCATTTATTTACTGGTGCATGAAATATATTATATTCTGTTATTCTGTCAGAGCCTTTCGGGAGAACAGTATAACGCCAAAGTGTCCCTGAATAAATAAAGCTTATTATTTTTTTTGTCTTCGGTCACGTGATAATTGTAACCAATCACAGTTATCAAAATTAATTGGTGAGCTTATGGTGAATGGGCTTAATCGCTTGTAAGGCTTGATCACTTACATTAGAATTAAAGAAGGAGAGTTATTAAAAAATACAATTTCAATGATTCTCTTGTTTGCGTCTTCTATGAAATTTGCATCTAAAGGTGTATAAAAAGAGATGACACCGAAGTAAACTTAATTATTTTTAAACGAAAAGTGATTAATCGAAAGATCAAAATAATTATTTCAAATCGACGTTATTTAGGAATTTTCTGAAAAACCGACACAATTAATTGTTTTCTACTCCGGCCTAATTATTTTGTTGTCATATTTCCTTTCCATCAAGACAACTAAAAAGATCAGGAAAGAACCAATTCAGAATTATACTTCTCATAACATCTTTCAATAAAGTCTTTCTATAAACATGTTTAAAAAAGCAGATAAATATCTCATGAGACGTCACTTTTTCAATTTTAATTTTGTGTTGTTCCGCGCAAAGCATCAAAGCTTACGCCTCGAGAATACATTCATTTAAAAATCAGGAAATTACGTAGATCAAGACAAAAGACAATGTGAGATTGAAGACGCGAAGATGTATATACATATTGCTTTCAGCATATGATCATTTCGCAGAACCTTTAGCCGCCCGGATCATTGGCAAAAGAGCCCTTAGGCTTGCGGCAAATACGGATATCGGGTTCGGTTCATAAGTGCTTCAGTTAAGAACACCGTGTAGGGCTTTGCATTGAATTGACTTGAAACGCCGACTTTGAAACGTGAGTGCAGAATCTACAGAGAAATCCAGTTGTGAACGCTAAATAAGCTGGTAAGTATAACTTATCACAATTTACGACCAATGACAGTTTAGCTCCGTAATGGGCAACGACTAAAGAAATTATAAACATTTGATATTCCTGCGGTGTTTTCGCTAAGCTTAGTGGAGTGATTTTCTACTTTAATAACGAAAAAAAAAATGACAGTGAATGAATTTAAAATGAAAACCATTTTGGAAACTTGCACACCTTTTGCATTATAGCAAAACTGGGAACAAATCAAGCGTGATCTGCTGATCGCTTGTCTTTAAAGCTAGTATTTCCCTAACATTTCAATCTTATATTGATGCCGAACTGAATTACAAAATGGATACTCTTTCCAAGAAAATTATTGTTTAGGTTTAATCCCGAATAATCTTGATGTTTATTCAGTTTGAGCAAACTAATGTTCTGTAAAGAAAAAAAAGTGATTTTTTTTTAACGTCATTTTTGTCATTTTATTGAAACTTCAGGTCGGGCATGCTTCTTCTCTGCGATTGAAACTCTGATGTTCGCTCATTAACATATGAACCTTGCCGACACATTTCGGCCTTCAGTTTTGTCTGGCTTACCTCCTTTAGAAAGTAAATCTCAAATGTATTGTTAAGTTTCACCTGCAGTAGCTTCTATTAGCAACAAGAGAATGATATTAATCGTTTAGTGATGCCATTTTCTGTCATTATTTGCAGCCGTTTCGGTTTTGTGAAAAAGAAATTAAAATAAGATGGCACTATCTTCTTCAATAAATTAAACTCAAAGCGGATGTAAAACAACTTATAACTCCTTGTGCTACATTCATTTATAACAGCACTTTAAAGCTATGTTAATTTACAACACTGAATTTACCATTATTGACGGTTTTAAGAAGTGTATTTTCGAACTTATTCTCGAATACTGCCAATCCTCCTTGCTGTATTTTTCGGAAACCTTTCAAAATGGGATAATACACTGCAGAGTTTGGTTGACATGGCAATTTTTCCTTAATTCTGAGAATGATACTGATATTTTCTAACTTAACAGCAACAATACTTAATGCATTTCTTTCCAGAAAGCAAAGAATATGACAATTAACTGACAAATAGATAATTAAAATATAGATAAAGGTTTATTTTCATGTTCAATTAGCTATAGAGCAGCGATATTTCATTTTGATTTCGTAAAACTAGATTCTTTCAATGCTAGATATCCTTGGGTATTTTTCAAGACGTAAAATTTATTAGCTGCAAGAAAAACACCAAAGGGATAAGGCGAAAAAAAAATATATTTGCCAACTTCCGACTAGATCACGACCAAGATCGTAACGCTTCGGAAATGGTTCGTTACCAGACCAAACGCGAAGCAAAGTAATTCGGTAGGCACCGAAACCCTTACGAAAACAGACGTTTACGTTGTTTGAATTGATTTCTTTCAAGACGGAGCGACAACCAGGATTTAAAATTAGAATTCAAGCGCAGCAGATACGGCAAATCGCTTCCAAATATGCATTACTTAAAGATCTAAATGGGCCGTTTTGAAGGGCGAACAAATCTCAACTAAAATAGTTTCTAACTTTTTAGTTCTTCTCAAAAAATGGCTTTTAGTATTTTACGGTTTGGTTTATTAAGACGAATCACGCTGAGATTAATTCCTTGAATATTGATTATAACTGTAGATTTCGTAATACAATCATAAGCAAGTAAAAATTAACGACAAAATCGAAGGACGTTTCGGAGTCGTAATTCAATCATTTTGAACTTGAAAATGGTGTCATGGCAACCCCCAAAAGTTGTTCGATTTCATCGTTAATCTTTACTTGCTTATATGTTGAAAGCCTTGTTTAAAAAAAAAATGTAATAATGTAATAATTTTGGGGTGATTTGTATTTACTTTTTATCAACTTTTCGTTCCCTTTTTAATAAACACACAGTTTGGGTATCTCCGGTGCTACTTACAATTCTCATTTTTTATTTTGTCAAGGTTGTCATGTTTGTTCAGAGTTCCTTTTCAAAGCATTTACCAAGTTGTTTATTTTGTAATCCTTTAAACTGTCAATTAGAGACTTTCCTTTGAAATGCTAAAATTTCCTGAAGGGCAATTTCCTGGGATTTTCTAAAACATTCATTACTGTCTTGGAGTTTGTAAATAAAAATTTCACCGAAGTGGAAACAGATTGCATGTTTGATATCTTTTGTTTTGTTTGCCTTCGACCTCAGAAACGCCTTTCAAAAATGCTTTTGTGTTTTTTCTTCAATTTCATGATGTTGAAAAAAGTTGGAAGAAAAAGAGCAATCGACCGCTTATTAGTAACAACTTCAGTAAGTTCATTTTTTTAGTTTGTTTTTCTTGGCCTCACATTTCGTTTCATTTTGTTCAATTTGCTGGCTGTCATTTATTTCGTCGGCTGTAGTTTTGTTCTCATTGATCAGGCTACTTAATTTCAAACATGCAAATTTAACCAAAAATGATTGGAAAATACTGAAGGAAAGATCCGCACTTACTCGCATGATCTTCTGGAACCTGTCTAATATTGCAACATAGGTGAGGCTAATTTTACTTTTTGTGTGGTTTGGTCGTAACCTAAGAAATATCTTGTAAGACTAATAAGATGAAGCGAAAAGAATTCACGGAATTATCTAGAAAGTATTCGGTTATTTAAAACTACTGATATGTTATGTACCAAGAGCTCTTACATTCACCACAATTCATGAAGACTTGATGGAAAATAATCAAAACGATTTCTCGAACACTCGCACAAGAAAGGAAAAGTTTGACGTGTAGTAGACTGAGAAAATTAATTTGAGTGGTTTTGCTACGACAGTAGAAAATCTAAGGATATTAATAAATTCTTTAGGCTACCTTTTTGCTTAGTTTTGTTTTATTTAAATTTTGGTTCTTCGTTTCAAATTAATTAAATCTACACTTTATTCAATGCCATTAAGTGCTTTATTTCTTCTTGTGGCAAACCAATACGATTCGATTCGATTTTGAAGTGTTGTGAGATGAAGCTTTCATTGAGAAGGATCCAATTACTTTTTTCTATCATATTTTTGCCAACCGACTGATACTTGTCCTTTTTCCTTTATGTGGTTGGTGGTATTCTGAATTTGTGGTATCCCGCTTCACCATGAGGTGTTTGCACCCATGTACAAAGGATGCTCTTTGTTGAAAATGTCTGTAATTTCTATCGATAAGTCAGAGTTCTTGGCTAACTCGTCCCCTGTCTCTCTCTTGGTTAATGGCCGCGCTCGACATGGGAACGCTAGGGTTTATGGGCAACTTATGACTCAACAGTAACAGAAATGACTTAGGACAGTAGACGTGACGCAGGGTATTTTGTATATTTTTGGTTATCATTGCGTGACCTTATATGATCAAGTGATACCAGAAGAGCATCGCGGAGTAACGTAATACCGGAATGCGTTATACATAAGAGGAAGCAGTTGAACCCTTGTAAGGAGGACTTCTGTAGTAATATGTTTTCTCCGTATTTACAGGCTATCTGATCATTTTCCGTGAAGTGCCGCAATGTCTGATCGTATTGCGCTTTCTGTTCCGACAAGCAATTTACAAACACGCGCCTTTCGAAGTCATTCCTACAACCCCCCTCCGCCGCTTGGATCACATCGCTCAAGAAGAACACTCAGTCTTCCAGCTCGAGAGAAACCAGTGATTCCTCCGGTGATTACGGAAACTCCCGATTGCTCACAATTGCCTCACGAACAGCACTCGGCTGAGTCCTGTGTGCGTGTTCAGACAAATTGTGATGAAATTGGTAAGTTGTAATATCAAAAAAACATAAAAGTTTAAATGAGATTAGTGTTTTTATCATGATCACTCAGTAAATATTTAGTTCTTATTAACCGAGCGAGAGGTCTGTATGGGAGAATCTTGACCGAGGTCGCCAGTACAGACCGAACGCAGTGAGGTCTGTACCAGCGACCGAGGTCAAGATTCTCCCATACAGACCGACCTAGCTCGGTTAATAAGATGTTTATTATATGGCCAAACAGGAAATCAAAAGGAAAAAAGTGTATTGTTCCCCTGCGCGGGCTCAAGCAATTAGCTGGCTTACTTCTGTCACTAGTCTCCAGTCCAAACGGGACAAAAATAACTGTTCAAAGTACAGCTTTGTACAAACTTCGTCAATGAATGAAGACAAAATAACCGTTGTTTTCCTACAGGCTCAACGAACATTTTCTAAAATGCGACCAAAAGTGCAACAAATTTTAATGCCTGTCTGTGCCGCGATCGCTCAGCGATAAGTTCTCATTCAGCCTTGCGATCTTTGACTGATCACCACGGAAAACGTTAATGTTAAATGTGCAGCCTTCAAAAATTGCTTGAGGTTGGATTTGTTGGACTGTGAAGACATTTTGCTGAGTTGTAGTGGAGGCACTGACTTGGTTTTCTTCGAACTGAGCAGATGTATCTGGTCCACGATTCAGGACAGTAGACATTTCTCGCTGTCGCTTGAGAGATGCTGAATGCTAGCTGTCGAGGCTTTTCAAATTTTTATGACCGCTTAGCTGTACAACGAAATTTGTCTGAACGTCTGCTTCGAGGAGTCGTCCAACACTGGTCTTCCTAACGGAGTGATTAGAAACCTTGTTGTTTGTTTCATCGAGTTTGGCTGAAGCAAAGGCGTTTTTAAGGAACTTGCCAATTTCATTCTTTCCGAGGGGCCTATCCAGATACCCTACTTCGTCACTTGGTTTTCGTCGGTGATTTACGGCGAGACAAAAAGGAGCATCTGGATCTAACACGGCTTCGGAACGATGGCTTCAAAACACTTTGTAAAATTCAACTGGGCATCTTCATTTGTTTTTGTTTTTGTTGATCAGACTTCCTTTTTCACGCAAGTGGCGTTGAAAACTTCGCTGGAAGCCGCTTGATGTACACAGTTCGTACTCGGTGCCATCTTGTTTACGAGCGGAGATAAAAAATTCAGACAAAGGAAGGTCGAGCTCGTTGGCAGGTATGTTTTCAATTGCTCTAGACTCTTTCATTGACTCACAAAATTTCTTTCTTGCGTTTAAGTCGCTCTTAGTCTTGTATTGAGAGTTTTTGGATTTTTGCGTTTGCAAAAACTTCTCAATTTCGACTTCATCTTTGCTCGTAGCTTTCTCGGCTGGACTCAAATTTGCAACGTTTGCTCATTGTCTTTACCTGCTTCCAAGTTCAGGGCTACTGGTTCTTCCATTTAGTACTGTATTAACAGGAACAAGCCAATTTTTCTTCTTCTTTTGTTTGTAACTTTTTGAGGACAAATGTTGCATTAAATCGGTCTAGATGCCGGTCTGGGAAAATCTAGACCGCCGTCAATATCAATTTTAGCCAATCAGGTTCTTGAATTTGATCGTTTCCAGTCCTTTTGAGACACGGCCATGTAATAAAATTCTATATGCACTGGCATGTCCACCAATAATTTGTTTCATGTCCTAACGATCGCGTGAGTGGACATGTTAATTCAAAAACCACCTATAATGTTGGGGACCAAGCCGATTTGCACACTAGTTTACTTTAAAAAGACGCAAGCAGAACAAGAGACCATTTCAACTCAACGCCGCTTTGCACAGGCCCATACTAAAGTAAACAAATTACATCAACTCAGTGACAACCGAACAGTGAAAAATTGAAGTTAACTTCGATTTGAATTGTGATAATTAAAAAATGGACCTGCGCGGAATTAGTGCTTAAAACTAAACTGACTCATGTCACTTTTTTGCCAGAAAAGTGAAAGTGATACTTGGGAATGCCGCCGCTCTCACAGGGTCGGGAGGAACGAGGGCTCCTTTCCTCGAATAGCGGTCTTTGTAAGCTCAATCTCGTATCCAGAGTCCTCAGGCTCTTTGGTCAGTGGGTGGTCACCAGGAGGTCTCTGGGAAAATTGAAAAAAAAAGTATATTTAAATTTTTCGATTGGCTTTCCCGTAACGCTCTGCAGTGTTTTACCACAGTAATCCTCCGGTTAAAAACTCCAGTACCCCACACAGGGTGCAGAGCATTAACAAATTGACACCCGTTATGTATGTGCCTGTCAACTTATTGATGATAAATTTCATTAAACTTTGACAATGTTATGACGAAATTTATCATCTGGATAAAAGTTAAAACCAATAAAAAACCAACAAAAAACTGGCGTAATTTTTTTTGCAAGAACTGTCAAATTTCTCGCGCGATTATTGGCTAATTTATATCGCGCGTCTATTCGCGCCAAGGTCTTTGTCTAATGCCTTATGTTAATTTTTTCAGCTTTAAAAGGTCTTCACGCAGGATTTGAATAGCTATCTTTCTCTTGACAATGACTAAATGACGACGTCGAAACGTCAAGATCTTATAAGTTTATTATTCCCAATTAGAGTGCAGACGGATGAAAAGTCAGAGATGTCATCATCGACAAAAATGTTAAACTTTTTTAGCGTTGTGTTCAAGACAGTTTGGCGCGGATTCAAACTCAAATTAAAACTATAGAATTCTTGAAAGAGACAATCATTTTAAGCTTGAGCCCTACGACAGCTACAGCAGAAACTGAAGCGAAGCTCTAGAGCGGAAAGTTGAGGATTTTTGTTTGACCTGCAAATCGAAGGTTAGCTTGAATCACTAGAATTACAGATAGAGGGTAGGCATGGTCACGTGCTCACTTCTGCCGTTTACCGTTTGCCGTAAATGTAATTCTAAATTTCTCTACTATTGAGACTGAAATTACCGGAGCCGAAATAAACAGTGTTGCAGAGGCCTTGTTTAGAGAAAATTCCCGGCTGGAATAATTGTTAGTTTCGAAATTTCTGTTTCTTTACTGAGTTCTTGTTTTAGATGTTTTATATAGTCCATGAGCCTAAAATTCTCTCAATGTTAACAAGAAACTGATGGCTGGTTTGATGTCTCGTGTTTACTCTTTTTCTAATTTCTATTCTACTCGATTTATACTCGCGATTGAACCTCGGTTCATTTGCGCTTTTTTATCGTAAAAATTCCATTCGATCGTACAAGACACTCTCTTGAAACATCTCAGTGCCTTGTTGAGTCCAAAACATCTTTACTGAATTTGCTCCATAGAGATCAAAATTAAATCCCTCTGGATTAAAAACGGTTACAATTTAGAAGGATTTCATTTTGACAATCTTTATTGTACAAATCAAGTAAAGATGTTTTGGATGTGTCTTGTTCGATTGAAGAATAGAATTCCTCGCGATCCTGTGTACGCTAAAGCAGATTATGCATATTTACAACTCGTGATTGATGTGGCAACATGTGTTAAGATTAATCAGGAAGCTGTCAATAATCATTATTATTATTATTATTATTATTATTATTATTATTATTATTATTATTATTATTATTATTATTATTATTATTATTATTATTATTATAAAGACACGAGTGTTTTATTGCAAAATACACCACTCGGCGTAATACTCATACGAAACTACATCCTACATCCGGGACCCGAGTGGCGTATTTTCCATGCCCTCACTAGTGAGGATATTGATGACGCCATTCCGCGCTTTTCCACGATTGTTTATGTAAACAGTTAGTGAAAAATGGCGAGCGACAGATTTGTCTATATAATAAAAAGAAAATTACACGGTGGCTTGAAGATATGAATTTTATTTCCTCATTTTAAACATAGAGGATATTACATGGCCGCGCGGAGATACGAAATTTCTCTTCGAGTGTTGAAAAATATTTCACGAGTGAGCACAGCGAACGAGTGAAATATTTTTCAACATGAGAAGAGAAATTTCGTATCTCCAAGTGACCATGTAATTTTCTTTTTATTATATAAAATCCTCACAATACAGCAAAATATGCTCTGTTCTTTATTTCAAAAACTAAGGTTTGAAATTGAGTTCATAAGCTTACAGTCAGTTGTTTATTTGTATCAATCGTAAACCAGGCCGAGTTATGTCAATTCAAAGTAAGACTAAGCGAAAAGGCCACAATAGGTTCCTGGTATAAACTAATGGCATATTAAATATGCTTAGAAATTTGGCTTACAGTAACAAGTAAATCTGAACATACCGTCCTAGCTTTCATCGCTGCTTTCAACTACCCACACACAACTCGTCGTCGTACGCAGTTTTCCTCCTTGTATTCGGATTTTCTTGTTCTTCTACGAATTCGATCAGTTTCTAATCTGTGATCTCGGCAAATCTGTTTGAACTTGTCTCCATTTTAGAATAAACTTAACTTCGACTCGCGAAAAGACCAACTCAAAAACTCTCGAAAGACCAAACGACAGCTAAACGGCGGAAAACCCTTCGGAAAACAACAAGTGCTTGACAGCGCGCGAAAATACTGCGAGCTGATTGGTCAAAAATGATATCACACATGTGTGGATAAAAATGATATCGCCACTGGCGGGATAACGTTTTTATTAATTTGCTACCACTCGGTATACCACTAAATTTTATATAATAAAATGTTTTACTCATTCGCTGCTCTAGTTCGTAAAATATTGTTTTTACCACTCGAAAATAAAACTCGTATCCTCGCGCCGCTGTGTAATATCCCCTATGTCTAACCAGTCACAACACGATATATACCATAAGCTAGTGTCATAGATCAGTGGGAAAACTCTACAGGCTCTTCCTCGCCCCAGTACCAGCTTTCGGGCCCGAAAAGTATCAAATCCATTTTCTATCGACTAGTCGTAGTTTTACGTTCTAACTACAACATTAGAAGAAAAGCAAAGAAATTTATTATGTTATCAAATTGCGTAGCTTAAATTCATCGAGCTTATTGAATATTTTATAGCTAAAAGAAATGGCAGGCTCGCTCGCTTATCGTATTGGGCGGCTTACAGAAGGAGTTTCCCGCCCTCTTCCTTCCCCCAAGCCCCCAAAGGGAAAGCCCTCAGGTCATATTCCTCATTACAAGAAATTTAAAGTGTTCTCATTGTTTTGTACTCCATGTGGGCTTTTTGAATCGCTCGTCAGTAGCGTGGAAGCTTCACGTTTTGCCAACAAGCAATCAGGGTATTACCTTAATGCACCACACCATTGCTTGCTAGTATATGTGACAGGTTTTTCACCTCAGTCGAAATTCAAGAATTGTCTGGGTGATGTCCCGATAACTTACCGCAATCCGAAAACCAGATTATGTGCACCGTGTTGAGCAACAGCGAGTCAATTTAAAATTTAGATTACTAAGTTTTGTACTTATAAGAGCTCTGTTTAACCAATCCATGGCATTTTTCTATGCATATGGCCTATACTCTTATAAACCATAGAAATAACGTCATTAAATTTTCCAAACTAGCGCTGATGGATGATTTAAAGCATTTCCTCGTCAGAATATCATTCCGAATACCCAGACTGAAATTTAAAAGTAGTTCGAACTCCATTTTATTGGAAAAATGGGAACAATTTCGCCACGCGAGAAAAACGTTCGGTGCTTTTCTTTATATGAAATGTCAGTTTTCTTCTTTGTGCTTGACCTCTTATAGAGAATACGCTATGGCCCAAATTCAGCGCGTGAAAATTTTGTCAGTTATGGGGCAAGTTGCGCTATAATCGATGATAAATGGATTTGGCCCGGTAAGATCTTGAGACTTTCGAGAAACTCACGCCAGGCCGAGAATGCTATGAAGCGCTGCACTGTTCGTAAAGATGCGGTTTACATACTGTATGTTTCTTCTCCTTGTGTTTTCAGGTTGGTTTGCTCCTATTATTGGACTGTTTTTGAGTCTCCTGCTCTTCGCATGGGCGTGTTTACTGTCACTTTCTGAAGATGAACAAAAAGCATTACTATCATGATTGTGAGAAAAAACTGCGGAACAAGCCCTACTCGAGGGTTCATGTACCTTATAAGTGGCACATTAGGTTTTGTTGGGCACTGTTACCATTTATCATGGTGAGGGGTGGGGGGGGGGGGGGGTAATCACTGAAACTCAATGAAAGTAAAACTGCCATAGCGCACTTTATGTCACGGAAATCTCGTTCATGTGGGCTACACCTAAGACGATCATCATTCGAAACTAGTAACCAGCCATCGACAGCTGTTTCGCTCTTTTTTGGCCCATCGTCACGATCCGTCAACATATTTCACCCTACTTCAACCATCATTGCGTAGTTTTTTCAAGTCTGTCACCAACTACGATCCGACAAAATATTCAGGATCACATCTCTCGCAATTGGTAAGCTGACTTCAAGTAAGTACGCTTCACTTTCGTTTCGATCAACACGATCTGGCTTCCGGTAAGTCAAGTTATCTTGAGGAAGAGACGACCCGAGTCAGTTCGTGTGTATTGGACTTGACTTCCACCACTAATCATGAGGGTGGGGTACAAAAAGAAAATGGAACATGAATACCGTATATTCCCCTATCTAAAAGGACGCGCCTGACATGATATAGTGTTCAAGACTAGGGAGCAGCGTCTGTTACCAGTTTGAGATCATTTTGCCCACTTGCCACAAGTAATGTGCAGCGGGATTGATAACCGCGCTCCTCTCTAAGATCTTTTCTAAAATGACTAGCAAGATAAATGGAAGGGAAGAAGTGTTACCGAGTCTGTACAAGCCACACCGCCGTTCTGATGAGCCTCAAATAGGGCGAAACAGCTGTGGGCGAAACAACTGTCCATGCCTGCTCTGTAGTCTCGGTAGCTAATCATTGCAAGTGTGGCCCACATGAAAGAGATTACGCTGCCTTATTAAACTTTTTTCAGTGGAGTGTGGAAAGTAATTTGGTAATTTACTTTACTTCGCTTTGTGATTGGTCAGCAAAACTCGCGCCACTTTCTCAGCCAATGAGAAGCAAAACCAAAACCAATCGGGACTTGGTCGCATGCGTTTTCCCGCCCTTGGCGCTGGTTGCTTCGATATCTGATTGATTCATTGCACTGGTTACGTCTCTCATGATTGACCAAAGTAATTACTTTGGTTTTGGTTTTTGACATCCAAATAAAAAACACTCTATATGGCAGTTTTACTTCTGTTCATTCTGCTTTTGATTCGACAATGAACGGAGTGCAGCGTACTCAGAGTAATACGAATTGCGTACTTCTACAAAGGTTTTCAAGTTAATGGGAAAAACTGGGATCGCGTTCTTTTTTGGTAACTGGTATTCTCAGACTATCTATTCCGTCATTCGAGAACGGGAATAATAATTACAAAAACAACCAGAACTGTCCCAAAACGATGCTCCCCCCTCCCCTCTGCCCTCCCCCCCCCCCCCCCCTCCAACCCTAAACCACAGTTTTCAAGCCAGTTAATTGTCGT